>NC_136483.1:56307605-56317605 GCF_053919585.1 Euprymna scolopes
GACTTCAAATCAAATTCTGTTCGTTTTATTTTAGTGTAAAAAAAAATGTTTTATGCGATTTAAACACTGATCCTTCCTCTTCAGTATAGAGTAAAAATTATGATGAATTAATTTCATTTTACTAGTTTTTACATTAAATATGTAGTTTTAAGCAAAAACAACAGTGCTTGCTTAATTGTCATGTCGAAAATAGGAATACCATAAAAAAAAAATTATGAAATCTTACCCTGTAGACAATTAGTTTCTTTAAAAATTTAAAAATTGTAATTGTTTTATTGAAACAGCTGTATGCGTTAAAAAAAAAAAAGAAAGAAACGAGTCTGTAATTAAGTTTAACAAGGAAATGGCTGACTGCGCTGTTAAAATAACACTGTTGCTAGATTTATAGGCGTGTTCATAAGTGTGCCCTCGTCAGGTATAAATATGATATCTAAGAGTGGGACTAGGCGTAAGCAAAAATGTCGTTAATAGCTGAAAGGGAAACATGTCTGGCCAAGCAGTTTAATGCTGATAAAAAAAACGCAGGCAATAAAAACGGAGAGTGCGACAAATGTTCATGTCTGCTTTTCATGGTTCTTTGTCCTACCAACTTTGTCCTACCCACTTCCCACGTTGAAAAATAATTCAATAAATAGGAAATAGTCAACGTTGCTTTTTCTTGAAATTTTAGATTCATTTTATTTATGTCTACATCAGAATCTTGTTTAAAAAAATTAAACTACAAAATAAAAATAAATGCATGGTTTCATTTCAATAATAATAAAAAAATATTTTTCTAGCTTATTTTTCTGTAAAGTAAGTTGAGATTCTTTTAAAAATCTCATTTGAAAATTCGCAATTCTGTTACTTATGCCATAATCATGAATTTTTTTAAAAACTCTTTACACGACATACATACTTGACTTGTATCAACGACTCGTTCCAGTTAATAAATTCTGATGTTTCTTGGAGTGAGCAATCAAATTGCTTTTTTTCTCTTTTTTCTTTCTCTTAATATATATATATATATATATATATATATATATATATATATATATATAATATTTAAATTAACCTTTTTCATGACCTAAATATAAACTTAAGTTTAAAATCCGATCTATCCAAATGATATATTTCCCTATGAGCTTGGTTCGGACAGATTATCTCAAAAAGCTTGGACCAGGTCAAATAATTCTCATTGACATGAAATTCTAATTCTAGGAAAATCAGTAAAATGCATGGAAGGGACAAATGTTCAGGTGCAATGTCTTACATGTTATATATATATATATATATATATATATATATATATATATATATATATATATATATATCGCATAACCCCGTTGATACACCACTTTTCGTTAAATCATCGAAGTTACGCAACTGTGAGCCTGTCCAGTACCAGATGGGTGACCCTTTAGGAATTCTAGATTCTGTATTTTCTGTACCGGAATGTAGAAATTTCTATGTTTGTATCTGGGGGCATGTTAAAAAAAACACTGAGACAGATGCACCTTCAGTCTGAAGACTGAAGGTGCATCTGTCTCAGTGCAGTCAGCGCAGTCAGACATTTCCTTGTTAAACTTAATTACAGACTCGTTTCTTTTTTTTTAAGACATGACTAGGAGAAGGAAAACTCTGATGTAAAACCTGATGTCTATTGTCTGCTCTGTCCATGGCATTCAATTTTATTGACTGTGATTAGCAGTTGTTCCAAAAAGTGTGGATGGTTCTACACAAGCCTTCATTACTATAAACAATTAATCTGTGTGCATTTCGGACAACTAAATTGTTGTGTGAACCTCATATGTTGAATTCTACTTCGACTATATAATGTTGAAATCTACTTCTACTATATAATGTTGAAATCTACTTCTACTATATAATGTTGAAATCTACTTCTACTATATAATGTTGAAATCTACTTTTACTATATAATGTTGAAATCTACTTTTACTATATAATGTTGAAATCTACTTTTACTATATAATGTTGAAATCTACTTTTACTATATAATGTTGAAATCTACTTTTACTATATAATGTTGAAATCTACTTCTATTATATAATGTTGAAATCTACTTATACTATATAATGTTGAAATCTACTTTTACTATATAATGTTGAAATCTACTTCTACTATATAATATTGAAATCTACTTCTATTATATAATGTTGAAGTCTACTTTTACTATATACTGTTGAAGTCTACTTTTACTATATAATGTTGAAATCTACTTTTACTATATAATGTTGAAATCTACTTTTACTATATAATGTTGAAATCTACTTTTACTATATAATGTTGAAATCTACTTTTACTATATACTGTTGAAATCTACTTTTACTATATAATGTTGAAATCTACTTTTACTATATAATGTTGAAATCTACTTTTACTATATAATGTTGAAATCTACTTTTACTATATAATGTTGAAATCTACTTCTACTATATAATGTTGAAATCTACTTCTACTATATAATGTTGAAATCTACTTTTACTATATAATGTTGAAATCTACTTTTACTATATAATGTTGAAATCTACTTTTACTATATAATGTTGAAATCTACTTTTACTATATAATGTTGAAATCTACTTTTACTATATAATGTTGAAATCTACTTTTACTATATAATGTTGAAATCTACTTTTACTATATAATGTTGAAATCTACTTTTACTATATAATGTTGAAATCTACTTTTACTATATAATGTTGAAATCTACTTTTACTATATAATGTTGAAATCTACTTTTACTATATAATGTTGAAATCTACTTTTACTATATAATGTTGAAATCTACTTTTACTATATAATGTTGAAATCTACTTTTACTATATAATGTTGAAATCTACTTTTACTATATAATGTTGAAATCTACTTTTACTATATAATGTTGAAATCTACTTTTACTATATAATGTTGAAATCTACTTTTACTATATAATGTTGAAATCTACTTTTACTATATAATGTTGAAATCTACTTTTACTATATAATGTTGAAATCTACTTTTACTATATAATGTTGAAATCTACTTTTACTATATAATGTTGAAATCTACTTTTACTATATAATGTTGAAATCTACTTTTACTATATAATGTTGAAATCTACTTTTACTATATACTGTTGAAATCTACTTTTACTATATAATGTTGAAATCTACTTTTACTATATACTGTTGAAATCTACTTTTACTATATAATGTTGAAATCTACTTTTACTATATAATGTTGAAATCTACTTTTACTATATACTGTTGAAATCTACTTTTACTATATAATGTTGAAATCTACTTGTACTATATAATGTTGAAATCTACTTTTACTATATAATGTTGAAATCTACTTTTACTATATACTGTTGAAATCTACTTTTACTATATAATGTTGAAATCTACTTTTACTATATAATGTTGAAATCTACTTTTACTATATAATGTTGAAATCTACTTTTACTATATAATGTTGAAATCTACTTTTACTATATACTGTTGAAATCTACTTTTACTATATACTGTTGAAATCTACTTCCACTATATAATGTTGAAATCTACTTTTACTATATAATGTTGAAATCTACTTTTACTATATAATGTTGAAATCTACTTTTACTATATAATGTTGAAATCTACTTTTACTATATAATGTTGAAATCTACTTTTACTATATAATGTTGAAATCTACTTTTACTATATAATGTTGAAATCTACTTTTACTATATAATGTTGAAATCTACTTTTACTATATAATGTTGAAATCTACTTTTACTATATACTGTTGAAATCTACTTTTACTATATACTGTTGAAATCTACTTCCACTATATAATGTTGAAATCTACTTTTACTATATAATGTTGAAATCTACTTTTACTATATAATGTTGAAATCTACTTTTACTATATAATGTTGAAATCTACTTTTACTATATAATGTTGAAATCTACTTTTACTATATACTGTTGAAATCTACTTTTACTATATAATGTTGAAATCTACTTTTACTATATAATGTTGAAATCTACTTTTACTATATAATGTTGAAATCTACTTTTACTATATAATGTTGAAATCTACTTTTACTATATAATGTTGAAATCTACTTTTACTATATAATGTTGAAATCTACTTTTACTATATAATGTTGAAATCTACTTTTACTATATAATGTTGAAATCTACTTTTACTATATAATGTTGAAATCTACTTCTATTATATAATGTTGAAATCTACTTTTACTATATAATGTTGAAATCTACTATATAATAAAATGATCTTACTTTTCCCCCGACATATTCAGTTTTAATAAAAAATAAATAAAAAATAGCCGAACACGAGTAACAGATTTCTCTTTCAACAAATGGCTGTGAAGACTTTTGGAGTTATGGGTGATTCTCTGATGATGGAGTTATTCTTTCCATACATTAAGCATAGGGTGTTGCATTTGATGGATGATACCAGAGAAGCTGTGTGATCTTTTCAAAGGGTTTTGCTTTCCATCATGTGCAGTAATTGTATTTGTTTTCACAGCTTTAAATATCATTAACTTTTGAATGAAGTCGTCCAACAATAAACAGAGCGTTTCCTTTTAAAACAATTGAATTAAAGTTTTGTTTTGTTTTTGTTTTTTTGTTAAAAATTCTTTAAATTCTAAAGAGAGTGACTGCCTTTCAAGAACCAAGGATAAAATTGATCTCAGGTAGCCGATACATTCACAAGGATGACAATTTGAACTCCTCTAATATATAAAGAAAAGCCAGTTTTTTTTTCTGGAATCTTTGTGATTAACAACATTTTTAATGCAAGGTAGATATTTGATTCTATTTCGTCGTTTATGATTTCCATCTGAGTATGTTCTAAAAATATTTCTAATCGATTTTAATATTTAATCTTATCGATATTATATTTTGGATTAATGATATTATTGAGTAATAGGGAGGAGCCTCACTCTCACACTGGGAATTACTCTTTCCATCATTCATTTTTAAAATCTGTATAGTGAATGTATCATGCCGGTGCAAAAGTTCTTTGACGGTTTGTAGAAAAGATGTTTTAAGCCATTGCAATTTATTTTATGTTTATTGTTATGACTTAAGCATATCACTCTGATTTATATTTATATTTTTTCTTCACATTATTAAAACATCATTCATATTTTTCTGCAATATTCTCAACCATGTTGACCCGAAAATGACCTTCTTTAGTCAACGGAAAGGGAGTCATTTTCAATCATGATAGTGCTCGTCCTCAGACAGTATTACCGATCAAAGATCGCCTAGAAGAATTTGGTTAGAAAATCTTGCCTCATTCTGCAAATTCTCATGACCTAGCTTCCTCGAATTTCGCCCGGTTGTAAAATATGCTTAAATATGATATTTTAATTTGTCCAGATTTCGTATATATGAATATAGAGTCGTGATTTCAAAAGTAAAAAAAAAGTATTCGAGTGGCATCAGCTAGAGTCGAAAACGAAAGCAAGACTGTAGCATCCAAATGAACAGATTAAAAATAAATGTACAAAATGTATAACGATTTTTGCAATTTTGATCAATTTTTGACCCCTTACAATCTATTTTAACCGGCTAAAGTCCCATCAAAACCCAACCAATTGAGGCCGGAAGAGTTAAGGTTTGAAAATATGGAGACAGACATAGTGGGTTTTATAAATTTTATTTTGAGGATTAGAAAACCATTTAGATGGCACTAAATTAATAGCACAAGATAAGATTGAAAGTTCTAGAATCATGTTCCATATCAAAACCTAAATGATTTTACAGACAAGATATTTATAAGCTCGTTGACAGATGAAATCAAGTTATAGAGAGCAAAGGTCGTTATTGTTATGAATAAAGATTTTCGAAAACACAGTTTTTCACTTTCAAGATGAAATTTTAACTGGACAAAAAACTTTGTTCACAGACGTAATAATCTAAATATTGATACTTGGCTAGTTTCCTCCTTATACTTATTGAAACAAAATTCTCACATTTGGCATCCAGAAGCAACTGACATTTCCAACATACATGCTGAGAGAGGAGATGGAAGAGGGATGTGTACAAATGGGGGTGAAAGAAGGAAATAATTGATATATGTTGATTTATATGAAAGCCAGACAGTATTGGTTGGATTCATTTTTCTTGAGCCAGTAATTACTTTTAGCCACATAAGTCAAAGCATTAGATAATACGATTGGTGTTTATTTACTAGTGTCAATTCCACAATTCTGAGCTTGTGTACCAACCACCAACCTGTGCTTTGACAAACTTGATATACTTATAGAACCTCAACGAAAATATCCCTCAAACACCTGACTAGTAGCAAAATCCCACCCTATTCACTGTAGAGATCTATAGATGATAATCCTTAGAAGGGGGAGATTTTCTATTCGAATAGCTTCTTTCCTCGATCACTCGCATTTGGAATTCCCTCCCTGTTTCCTATTTCCCTGACTTAAAATTAATAACATTTTATCCCTGCTGGTCATAATGGGGATCTTCTAATTTCTACCATAATCTGGTGTCCAAACCCAGCAACCCATAGTAAAGGCTTATCTAGCTACAGTGATGGGTCGTATTGACAAAACATATATGTCCATACATAATATACAGTAAGTAGCAAAAGTATTTGGTACATTATTTTTTTTTGTATTTCTCAAAAAATATCAAGCTAATATGAATGAAAGTTACACTCAATCTTATCTAAATCTATCTATCTATAAAAGTGAAAGTGTCTGTGTGTTTGTGTGTGTGTACATTTCCCTACGCTGTTAATTTTCAGCCTACAGACTCGAAATTTGATATACAGGGTACTAACATTTGTGAAAATCTATGTGATCGGTTTTGGGCCAGAAATTTGCCTGTTAAGGGGTCAAAGTTCAACGATTTGACCTTTGAGAATTCTACCAAACTCCTCCGACAATTTTGAGTCTAAACACTTGAAATTTTAGACATAGGTTCCTTGGACATGGATATAATTTAATATTTCGATTTGAGCCTAAAACAATAAATGTTAAGGGGTCTGAATAGGGGTAAAAGTTTAAAAAAAATTGACTGCTTTTTTTTTTTTTTTTTTGCTAAACATACACCTCCAAACGCCCGGGCAACGCTGGGCTGAAATGCTAGTATATCTATAAAAGTGAACGTGTCTGTATGTGTTTCTGTGTGTGTACATTCCCCTATGCAATAACTCTGTCAGTTCTAAGTATACAGACTCGAAATTTGCTATACAGGATACTGAGATTTGGGAAAATCTTTGTGATCGGT
This sequence comes from Euprymna scolopes, assembly GCF_053919585.1. Taxonomy (NCBI): domain Eukaryota; kingdom Metazoa; phylum Mollusca; class Cephalopoda; order Sepiida; family Sepiolidae; genus Euprymna; species Euprymna scolopes. The sequence continues at coordinate 56,314,856 of NC_136483.1, forward strand.
TTTCGGGCGGAAATTTGGCTGTTAAGGGGGTCAAAGTTCAACGATTTGGCCTATGAGAACTCTGCCAAACTCCTCCAACAATTTGGGGTCTAAACACTTGAAATTTTAGATATAGGTTTCTTGGACATGGATCTAACTTAATATTTCGATTTGAGCCTAAAACAATAAATGTTAAGGGGTCATAATAGAGGCCAAAGTTTTAAAAAAATTGACCTGTGCGGTCTCTACCAAATTACTCAGACAACTTCTGGTCTAAATATTTGAAATTTTACATAAAGTGTATTCAGAGATAGGGCAAGCTTTTTAATCGGTTTGGGTCTAAAATTTTAGCTATCAATATATAAATGTATGTATGTATATTTGCATCTTAAATCTTAATCTTATTTTCCTCCCATTTTGTAATGGTACATCAGTGGCCGAGTGAGTAGAGACTTTGGATAGAAGTTAAAGGTGATTTTACTTCAGCGTTCGAATCCAGTGACTGGTAATATAACCTTAGCCTTGCTATTAAGTCTTATTAAGATGAAACAGATATATATAAATAAGCAAAGAGGAACTTTGGATTAAAAGATTTTTTTTATAATTTTTAAGGTTGAAAAACTTCCAAGGTGTGTGTGTATATATATATATATATATATATATATATATATATATATATATGAGAGAGAGAGACAGAGACTCGAACTACAATAAGATCAAAAACACTAAAATTCATGAATTTGTAACTCATCGTTCGTCTCAGTACGACCCTATTTGACATTTTAAAGAACAAGTATGTATTTTTATTAAACTTTTTATTAAATCTTTTAGAGGGTTGAGTATTTTATAATTTTTAATAGTTTGTGTACGTTAATTTAAAACTTGTGTTTTGAGTTTTAAAAACGCCTACTGGTTTAAATTACTGCACACGTTTACACCGTCTTAGTTCACTGAGCAAAGCGGTTCAAAATATTTGTAGTTATGTAATATCATAATCAGGTTGAGAAGAAAGTTATTGCGGTTATTAACTTTTAAATTCAGATGAACATTTTGTAGCCCAATTCGTTCAACTTTTGCAAGGTCGGTTTAGCAACGTGCGGTTGGGCATTGTCGTGGAGAAGAATTGGGCCTTTTCTGTTGAATAAAGCTGGGTGTTGTTATCGAAGTTTGTGATACATATTCATCCATTTGTTGACAGTACTTTCCCTGCTGTAAGGGTTTCGCCTGCATTAAAAAACTAATGGATGAGGCCAGTTACAGACCACCAAACAGTCAGAATGACCTTCTTTTGGTACAAGTCTGGCTTCATGAAGTGTCGTGTAGCTTCATTGGCATCTAAGCACTGAGCTAAGCGTCACCGGTTGTCATAAAGAACCCACTTTTCATCGTAAATCACAACCTGATCGAAAAACGGGTTGTTCTTTTTGCGTAAAAGAAAAGAAGATGACACTTCATAATGGCGTTTCTTTTGGTTGTCGTTCAATACGTGAGGAACTCATTTATCAAGATTTTGTCTTTCCAATCTCTCTCAAATGTGTTGGAAATCGTCATATACGTTACTTCTAATTCAAAGGCAAATTCTCGAAGAGTTGTGTATAGATTGGCTTCGACTAAGATTCTTAATTGATCGTTGTTGACATCCAATATCCGACCACTATGCTCACTGTCTTCAGGACGTTTGTTGCCGCCACGAAATTTCTTTAAGCACCATTGTGCTGTGCGTTCAGTAGTAGTTCCTAGGCCAAACGCTTCATTGATATCGCCAGCTGCTGCAGCAACTTTTTGGCCTAGCTTAAATTGAAATACGAAAATCATGCGAATTTGCTTTTTTTCCGTCTTGTATTCAACGTTCTGAAAAGAACACATAATGGTTTTAAAATGATTGTAATCTCAACGATTACATAGAGTTAAAAACGCTCTTTAAAATGAGATATAAAGTAAAGGTATTATAACGAAAACTTATTTGAAAATATACCATTTGAAATCAAAATTAAAAATTCTACAATAACTTTCTTGCCCAGTCATAATATACGTATAAATATTATATTTTAATTCATGCAGATTTCTTATTATATTCATTATTACCCAATATATAGTGACAATTTCAAAAGTTATACAAAAATATGACTTTCGTATCATCCCCTAGAATCGAAACCAAAACATTTAGCACTCCGGCCTCAGTCGTCATTTATCTTTCCAGTGTTGTTACCGATTGAGGGACTTCGAGTTATGAATGTTTAATTTTGCGCATGCACAAAAGTAACAGCAGAAGTAATGTTTCATTTGACTTATGTTGCCAATGGCAACTGTTTGTTTTCGATTTTGACACATTACAGCAACTTTTGCCCGCTACAAACCAAATACGCTATATATCAAATTTCAACTCTGTAGACTAAATATTCAGAGAGGAGTTTCGTAGAGACTTTTCACACACACACACACACACACTAACAAGTCACTTACATATTAGTGGTCTGGAAAGGCCACAGAGGAGACAACCGAAGCAGCAAAGCTAAAGTTGCCTGCCAGGACATTATATATACAAATGTAGGCAAATTTGGGCAGAATTTATTGATTTAAAAATATAGGTTTTTTTTTTATCAATTGTCATAAAATTGTAGCCATAGAATAGTATTATAATCTTCAAAAAGCATACAAATTTTCATGCAGTTTCGTCCCAGGGAACATAGATATGAGCATTTCAATATTCAATTTGGCTACAAGCATAGTATATAAACACACTTACAAATACACACACACACACACACACA
>NC_136483.1:56325105-56410105 GCF_053919585.1 Euprymna scolopes
AGTTTATAAAAGAAACAGTATATTCTCTAGGGTGCAATGCAGAATAATATGTTTTGGAATAAATTACTGCATGGAGGCATGTGAAGCTTCCTCCCGGGCGATTTCACGGATTTCGATGACAATAAAAATATAGGAGTGTGAAATATTCATTGATCATCATTCAATCCCGCGCAACGTCGGGTCTCCCTGCTAGTATATATATATATATATATACATATATATATATATACATATATATATATATATATATATATATATATATATAATGTGTGCGCGCGCGTATAATGTATGAATATGACTTGCAAGATCACTTTTCAGTTTAATTATTGGTTTACTTGAGCAAGTTCAATGGAGTAACACGACCGCAGGCAACTGTATTTTGTATCCGAGAATTAATTGTGTTCCAAAGACAAATGATTGCTTAGTGGCACTATCAACGTCACCCCTGACACTTGACATTAATTAATTTACGAATTTGACTCTATTCTTCATAACCTCACTTCATGGATAATTTCATCTCAAGCCAACCAGAGACATTACATCTGGGTGACACTTGCTCCAATAACGGAAGAAGATAAAAATTAAGTTAGAAATTTTCCATATCCAATGACCACCTTTTTGCCGCATGACATCAATTTCGTTGAAAATAATCGTAGCGAGTACTGAATGTCTCCTATAAGAACCGATACAAAATTATTTCACACACACACACACACACACACACACACACACACACACACACACACAAACTTGAGTTTTGGTCACACTGACATTGATATAGCCTAGTTTTATATTTAAATATTATTGAAACGAACTTCTGAATATACTTAGTCATGGATATGCGAGCACCTTCATAAAGAATGCATAATTTTGCACCTTCCTTTGAAAAATGAACTTTCATTATGTAATTATCCATTTTTTATAGTTTCTTATTGGAAGATTGGTTTCATTTTTTTTTTTCCATTTTCACCCCAAACAACGCACAGTGCCACTTTGATGTAGGGGGCTACTATCGGGGGCATAAGTTGCAGGGATTCAATACTATACTATATATAACTATTAGCGGTGGTACCTGGCGTTGCCCGGTCGTTTGGAGGTGTGCGTAAAGAATAAGCGAAGTAATAACCCTGTTTAAATATAAAAATAAAAACGATGTTAAACTTCTTTAAAAATTCGGCAAAACCAAAGCAAAAAAAAAAAAACAGCGAACAAGCGTAAAACTTCTTTAAAAAAGAAATCGGAAAAACAAAAAGCATAAATCAGGAAAAAAATGATGGACGTGTTCGAAAAAAAGAAAAACAAAAAAAAAAAAAAAAAAAAAACACCGGAAAGAAAAAATGGCATAAATAACCCTTCAATTCTGTTAACTCCATGGTGCGTTTCACCCAGTCTATTTCAGTCTTTTTAATCAACTACAAAACGAAATAAAGCGAAAAAAATGGCATAAATAACCCTTCAATTCGTTGAACTCCATGATGCGTTTCAACCAGTAGAATTAAAATTCCATTCAAGTTTTTTTAAGCAACTACGAAGTAAAGGAAACCCAAACCGGTGTTCCTTCGTAACTGTCTCTTGTGTTAAGTGGTGACGGGGAAGGAGGAATTTATTTGAGAGAAAAGATTTTGCCACTTCCATTGATTATAACCGATTTTGGCAGTGAATTCTCAGCAGATAGAATATAAGAATCTATGATTATCGAGGAAGTGGATAGGTAATAGGCCTATAATACACCTCAGATATTGTGCTGCAGTTTGTACATATTACATTTGCATGAAATGTCTTGATTTTTAATCCTATTAAGGTCAAAATCATAGGGAAAAATGAGTTAATTTTATATATATATAGGGATTATGCTCAGTTTTTATTTATGTATATCTTCTACATTGTGCATAATTGAGTAGCATTTAGGATGAAAAGGTTCTAGTATACTAACACACACACACACACAAACATATATATATATATATATATATATATATATATATATATATATATATATATATATATATATAAGAGAAAGAATAAAAGAACAACAATATAAAAATATATACTCATGCATATAAATTTAATTGTTCATTCAATAGGGAGATTACATCGTTTGGGGATGTAGGATAAATATGCTATTTATACCTAGGTATTTCGAAGCTTAATGCTTCTCGTCAGAAGAGGAGATAAGGTCTAGGCAACGTATTAGAGATGTGATGTCTAGCGATGACTACATTAGGAGCGAAATAATGGGGTGTGAGAGGAAGAGAGTAAAACATTGTTGATGTTGGGGGAGGAGGAAAGGAGAACTATAATAATTAATGCGATATAGGAAGAAAATTGTGGATATCACATAGTGGATACAAGTGGTGTCGCTTATAGTAGATTATGGGGTATGTGTTCAGTACGTGCATCCATATATGGAGATTTGCATTTGATATCGAGAAACAATGGGGGAAGGGAGTGATAGAGTGCAAAGGTAGAATCTTTTATAATCACGTGGATATGAGTAGAAAGAGTGTTTTTTTCTTGAAATATAGGATGGATGTTACATCAGCATATATCAGAAAGAGCAATAGAATTACAAAGTAGCATCAAAACAAAGTATAAATCATAAAATAATAAAGACATTAAAAAATTTAAATAAAAAATTAGGGATAAAAATATAAAATTATAAAAATAAAATACAAAATAAAATAAAATAAAAATAAAAGAAGAGAAAAAAAACAAGAAAAAACAAGAGAAAAATAGAGAAAAAATGTTTACAATGAAAAAAAGAAAACGTAATGTAACAAAGAAATAGAAATGTAATCAGTAGTCATGAAGTCCAATTTGAAAACGAAAATAGTCAGAAAAGTACCTGTCGTTATTAGTGTATTGTATATCAACAGACGATTCGGAATAAATGAGGGATGTGCAATTTATATAATCCAGTTCGAAAAGATGATGGTGGATGGTGGAATATTCAGTTCCTTATATATAGTGATACTGGAAATGTAGATAGGGCGTCCCTACTCACTACAAAAGAAAAATCTGAAAATCGATAACTAAAATTAACAAATTGATTTGGATAACGTGTAATAAAAGAAATCAATTAAAAATACTATCATTTTTGTTTTATGAACATTTATCGATATTTGCAAAGGAGAATTATGTATCTTACATTGTATTAAAAAAAAGGTTATTAACGTATAAAAAATAGCGAATAGCTTGACTTTAATTTATTTACATATATAAGGCAAAAGTGACACGCACATTTTTGTATGTCAAAGAAAGACTTTTTTTCGGAAGGGGGGGGTCGAGAGGGTTACTATTTTTCACAACTTTTTATATACTCCCTAGATCATAATATCTACGATTTGCGAACGGACATCATCTTTACATTTATTTACATCGACTTTCAAAAAATTCACGCTATTCCATCCTTTTGCATGTTTGTTCATCTTTTTCGTATAAATAAAGCAAAACCCATCGAAGCAAAACTGTCAGTGATCTTTCGTACCGGGACGTCTTGAAAGCAATTAGCTTTGATCAATGTGGGGAAAACCCTTCATATCAAAAATTGCTACTCATTTGAGAGTTCCCCCTTTTTCGGGAAAGTTTGGATTCCCCAACATCGTGGGGAAACAAATAAATGAAACGGCAGAAAGCTAAACTGGCCTTCAGCCAACGTTCATTTTTGCGCATGCGTGAACTCATCTACTTTGCAAGTCAACTTTTTGATTGACATCGCTTAATTTGAACACTTTTCACTTCCTGTGGCCTTATAGCATAGCAGTAAGATGTCACGTTTTCTTTTACTTTCTTTTCCGCCTTCGTGTCACGGGTTCATCATATATATATATATATATATATATATATATATACATCTGGTAATTCGCTTATTTCTACTCCATTGTCTATCGTCACCATTTTAGACTATTAATAATGTTAAACTCTTCCGTTGTTCAACAATATATATTTTAAATTGTAGTTTCATGCAGTTTTATATGATAATTTTGTCTTTTTTTTTATTTATCAGAATCCCATTCTAAATAAAGCATTATAATATTCATAACAATATATAAATATTCTTCAGCGTGATATCAAGAATAATGAAAAATATAGAAAACCTATATTGCACCTTAACGGCAATGTATAGACAAACCAAACTCAAGCAACAAACCGTTGGTTCACATTATAGAATTTAAAGATATGTTAATACAATCTTACAGACAATCGTCTAATCTCAATATCAGGCAGTTTGAATCAATCCAAAACTAATGTCTGTGGACATAGACATGTGCTGGATAATAAGATATCTGTCATTCAAAACCGTACAGAAAATGGCCTCAATCAGTTCACCAGTGGCTAAAGTTTTGACCAACCTAATTGAGGGTCATTTTCTGTGCTCTGCATGCCTCACTTAAATTCCACAACCCAGTTCCACACAGTTGTATAGGAAGGAGGGTCCTCTGCCTCTGCAAGTATCTGCATCATGACGTCATGGATTTCATATTTCTCTTTTGCAAATACTTCATGATTCATCATTTTGTCGTGATAGTGTCAAAAATCCTCCAGAATCTCTACCACCATCTCTCTATTCTCTGTCACACCTGGTAGGTCTTCATAAGTGCATTATGAGTTAAGTTACTTGATGTAGGTTCCGTGTGGTCTTCCAACTGAGCCACATCCCTGTTTTGGCATCCACAAAATTGCATCACTGAAGATTTTATTCTTAACCCATTTAATAGTGTTCAGCAAATCTTGTTCTTCTCTCTCTAATCAAGGCTGAGATCTGAGGGAAATGTCCATATTACCTCTTTCTTCTTTTCTGCAACTTCTCACAGACACGTTGTTACTCGTCTCAGTCGTTTCTATAAATGCTATTATAGCATATGTTCTTCAGAATTGTCTCAAGCAACAAACCGTTCCTGCTTCCTCATTTGAGTCACTGGTCTAGTGGTCTCCATCAATTCAATGTTTTGATACCTCATTGTAATACAGTTTCCTATTCCAGCAGTTTTTTTTCCAAACCTGCAGGCCTACTGACCGTTTTCCTCCTATTAATAGCCTTGGTCTTTTCAAGACTAAGGCCAATAGGTATCTCCTGTCTTTGCAATAATCATCTTTCATTCTTTCATCTTACAGCAAGTTGCTTCACGTCTTGTCTGGAGCGATTTTCATTAAAAAAAAAAACATAGTTGGTCTCTCATGGGGTACTGTCTCCAGAAGTTGCTCAGACCAGCCGCTTAACATTCTTGTGTACACAACAGATTCTTTTTACTCAAACTTAAGTTTTGTTTCCTTTCATTTCTCATTTTTGTATGAGTCTTGCCCGAACAGCAATTAACAAGAAAACAAGTTTTTCTTTTTCTAGTTTCATAAGAAAAGTGTTGCACGTTGCCACAAGAAATATATGATTAAACATATTCTGATTTCAACTTTTATCTTGGACTAATTACTGGTTCTTCAACGGATTAATGTGTTGAATGACATTATAAAGTCTCTCAATCATTCGTACACAAATAATAAAACAGATTTTAAAAAATAATTAATAAACACTTATTGTAGAAATGTTAATGGTTACAAGTAATACAGAAATTATTTAACACAAATTCCTAACACGTTGCTGTATGAAAAAAGGAGTCAGTGTTATCCTTATCTTATGAATCAGATTATTGTATTGTCGTCATTGGTTTTCGTGATGTCTTTCCAGTCAGAATTATTTCAAGAAAGAAACCTGCTATTTACAGAAGGGACCACGTGAAGGTTGCCAACATCCTAAGTAAAAGTGTTTCTGTGGAAAAGGCTAGGCTCGAACTTGACACACTTCTCAGTTCATGTCGTTAGTCACTTAACCACCATCATTTCCCCCCAAAAGCGTTAAAAGTTGGATGATTTATAAATCAATTCAGTATTGTTACTCATATTTTTTTTATAGCTCTCCTTTCTGGGTGAGGCTTAGAACATTTAAAATAATCTTTGTTTATTCATTCCTCCTCCTCTCTCTCTCCCTCTCTCTCTCTCTCTCTCCCTCTCTCTCTCTCTCTCTCTCTCTCTCTCTCTCTCTCTCTCGTCTCCCCGCTCTTATCTCTCTCCTTCTAAAGTGTTTTTGAATAATACAAGTTAGCAATGTGTTTTCAATCTTAACTCAAACCTTTTCCCGATCTTCACATCAATGACTGTAGGTCAGCCATTAGTGTACCGAGGTGGATTTCAAAGGGTTTGCAGACATTTTGACTGTAAGGCTTTTTATCAAGATCTTGCACATCACTGGTTAAAGAGGCAAAGCAAGATTAATGTCTTTTTGTTATTAATCACATATTTACAATCATTAAGGATAGTTTAAGACCACTTTGCATTGCTTCTATTTTAGATGACTAAAATTAGTTTAGCATTTTTTTTTTTTTTTTTACTAAAAGTTAACGAAGTATACATTTAATTTAATGGATTAATGAATCAAAATTCTAGCTAATATATAATGTTGGTGTCTCTTTCTTTAACACATGGGTTTTCAGGTCATATGATCATAGGGTGATCAAGCATTGGCTGATTCGTTATCAATATAAATAAAACGCGATTCATCATCCTCTTCAACCTTTTTATAATTGAGCATTGAGAGGGCAACATGTTTGCCATAATCTCGCTCACTTTTGTCCTCCCCTTTTGGGCTCAGTTACCAAAGTGGCAGTGCGTTTGTCTTCTGTTCCTGTTTTGTTTGGACTAGCTTCTGGATATGCAGTCATCCATCACTTTGCCACAAAACTTGTTCTTTCAAGGTGATTTTGAGACATTTGTACAATCAGTAATTATCAGACATTCAGACAAATTCTGTGAATTTATGTTTTACTAACTGTATAACAGCTGTTTCAAAAAATGCACTCTTTATTTTTCTTAGCCCCTCCCTCTTGCCGTTTGCTTTTTAATAGCATTGTTTAAATTGATTGGAAACTAATTTCTCCACCGTGTTGCTGTCAAGGCATATTTTAAGGATATAAAACTTGATCCAAATCTATATCTAAGACGTAAACAGTTGAAAATGTTCAAATTTTAAATTAAAATTAAAAACAAATGTTTGTTTGTTTTTTTTATATGTAAAAGAGCATTAATTTAATACCGTTGTCAGCATTGATAGCATTTCTCTCCCATATCCGTCAAATAATCTAAGAAGGATGATATATGCCTTCCTGTTCTAATGTTGACATTTTTTTTCTGTTTTTCATTGAATTTAGACGTTTCTTAAGTGTCTAAAGCTATGTTATGGGTTTATATTTAATTAAATCTTCCAATATTATCAGTTTACACACACACACACACACACACACAAACACACACACACACACACACACACACACACATATATATATATATATACACACACACACATACATAAGTTCTTGCAAGACAGATACAGAGTTGCAAAATACATTGGATATGTCCAGTAAAAGCACATGCAGTAAGGGCGGCACAGTCATTTATCTTGAGACCAATGTCAAGAAGACGTTTGGGAATACTGGAAACAATGTTAGGATATGCATAAAAAGTATAGTGTTATTTCATAGTTTTCCATCTCCTATAATAGACAAGGCTGGAGAAATTGCTTATCTCAAGGAAGGTAAATCGGTTGATATTTTTCTTAAGGGTAATGTGAATGCGATGCAGTAGTTTTGACCAAACATACACACGTTTGTAAATTTTAAAATGAAACATGCGGATATTTATTTTTTTACTTTTTTTTCACCTCAAACAGTGCATATTACTACTTGAACGCTACTATTTGGGATCGTGTCTAACAGGGACTGTGGGAATTTGAGCAACAAGTTACCAAGCAACAGGGAGTAAATTCCTAAATCTGGCAGTGTGAGGGGAAGAAACTATTAGCGGAGAAGACTTTCCAGTATCTAGGAACCTCAATAGTGCATTGCCTAGTTGACGAAGGTTTGAGATTTTGCTACTTGTTGTGTTAGTTGGGAGTGTGTCGAGGGGGCACAAGTACTATGAGTTCATCAGAGCACATTTCATTAAAGTACTTTAAAACAGACACAGGGATGCAAAATTGCAGTGGAGGGACAAAAGTTGGAGCTTGGCCGATAGTGCAGGGCCTATTAGATTTGAGACTCTTTTTTGGACCCTGTCTTACAGCAAAAAACTAGGAGTAGATGCATCAGCCCAGATGCGGCAACAATACTCCATGCTTGGGCGAATTGAAGTATATACTTACACACACATATAAGACATATTGAAATGATGAAAAAATAAAATTGCATGATTTACAAGTTTATTAAGTCATTAAGTGTTCAAGCAAGGAATACATATATGTATGTATGTATGTATGTATGTATGTATGTATGTATGTATACTAACCTCTCTCTATATATATATATATATACACACACACATACAGTAGAACCCCGGGATACGTTAGCTCTAGGATACGATTTTTTCAGTTTACCATGTGAAATATGATGTTTTTCTGGCTCCTGGTTACGGTATTTGCCCCACTTTACAGTGTTATTTATATTGTTATTTGATTATATACATGTGTATTATATACTGTACTTTATTTTGTTACTATTTTTTAATGTTGTATCCCGGGGTTCTACTGCATGTGTGTGTGTGTGTGTGTGTGTATATATATATATATATATATATATATATATATACACTAACAGGAACTGTTAATTGACGTTGCCTGGTTGACGCAGGCCCCTCCTCCTCGTAAAAAAATAAAGTATGGTTGTTGTTAGTGGCCAACCCCTAACCTCCTCATGATAAGAACGGGTTTTGGAATAGACACCCCCAGTTCCTCATGTTAAGAACGGCTTTCGGAATAGACGACCATAATTGCCTCATGTTAATAAATGGTTTTCAGAATAGACATCCCCACCATTAAAACGTACTTGTCTCTGCCAAATTTAAATGAGAGTTTCGTAATCAGCATAGTCGAAAACCTACAAAAGTCATCATGTTAAAGAAAATTGTGGAGGTGGAACTAATGTAAAAATTTATCTACAAAAAAAAAACAAAGTTATTGTCTTCTGTATAGAGCGATGCTAATCGGTTAATATGTTTAATTTTGCTTGTTTTTTTTTAGCACAATTGTAATATGTAGAGAGTGACGATAATCAGTTAATATGTTTAATTGAATTAGTTTTTAGCACGATTTTCTTCTATAGAGAGAAACGCCATATTGTATAGTTTCTGGAGCATTTATTGTAGAAGTGGATTCCGGAATATGTGAATAGTCAGGTATCAGCCAATCAAAATGGATGGAATTTGAGAAGGGAGAATTTATTATTTTTAATTGTAAAATGGAAAGATTATGTCATATGTATGTATGTAATAACCAATTAACGGCAGTGCAGGCACAATATCATAGAAAAATATAGAATTTGGCCCAGTCTCAACTGGTAGCAGTGGGAGAACTAAATATTGAGAGAGAAAAATAGGAACTTCTTCCTTTGTAGATTTGTGATGTTGTTGCTCATCAAATGTAATGTAGCATTTTATTATCACGAGTGAATGTGGCAGAAATGGTGGTCGTAAGCTACATATAATGTAGTGGCTGTCAGTGTAGATGTATTGGATTTGTATGTGGCGTCTGTTGTTGCAAACCTACGGTATTTTGCTCCATAGGGAAATTTCTGCAATCAAAATATTATATATGGAGATATATTCATTGCTTCAATAGTCGAAAAATCGACTCTGAAACTTTTGGTCTTTCTTTTTCATCAAATAGTTCTTGAAGGTTATATATTGCTCTTTCTGCTTCTCATGAAGTCATTTTTTTTCTTATCATTCTAAACACTTTCTCCCACCTGAAACTCTTCTCTATCTCTACAAATCTACTATTAGATCATGTATGGAATATTGTTGTCATATTTAGGCTAGGAAATCTCTGTCCCATTTGAGGATTACTGATGCAGTGGCCTCTACCCATGTTTTTTCTCTGCAACCTCTCTCTCACAGGCATGATGCTAGTCTTAGTCTTTCCCACAAATACTATGATGGCATGTATTCCTCAGAAATGAATAATCTATCTCCTGCTTCCTTTGTTTCAGTTCGCTTAACTCGTTAATGTAGTGGTCTTCATCAGTTCATCTCGTTTGATATCTCATTGTAATACAGCTTGTCTGAATTAATTTCAATAAAAAAATCGTAAATTTTATGTTTTGTCCATCATTTCAATATTTCTTATAATAATACTCTATAATATCGAGCATTTTCTTATCATGATGATCGTATATAAAATATTTATCTTTTTATATATATATATAAGTAGCAAGTCGTTATCCAAGCATGTCTGATTAAATTTGATCGAGTTTTCTCTTTTTTTACATTTTTGTGGTAATTTTCTCGCCGTGACTAGCAATTCTTTTAGTCTCAGGTGCTAAGTTGTGTATTGTCACTCGATTGTGACCATTTCCCAAGTGCTTCCGATCACATTCTATTATGAGCACCTTCCCATTACCATTAGTTGATATTATTTGATGTAATACCGTGAACCTGTTTTCTGCCTACCAGCAAGCTGGACATCTGATGCAACTTCCAGATGTCAGTGCACAATCTGGTCTAACAAGACATAGAAAAACAAGTATATATAGATAGATGGATAGATAAAAATGTGAATGTGTGTGTGATCACAACTCTCAACCTATGTACTCAACGAATTTTTAATTTAAAGATTTCAAATTTAGTATATAGGGAGTTAAGACACGTAGAAAACATTTTAATAGGTTTCCATTTGGAAAAAAAAGGCTGCTAAGGGGTGAAAATTGAAAAATTGGTACATAAGGGGGTTCATCAGATTTTTATCTGTTTGTCAACTTTTTCACAAATGCGCATGTGTGAATCGCTTGTGTGACAGATTCCTTATATTAAAAATAAATAGGTTTGAAAACAGTTTGTAAAAGTCGTGTCAAGCTGGCCTAATGGTTCATATACTTGACTCATTATCATTAGAGTTTGGTTTCGATCTCAGCTTGAGTACTTTTTTTTTTACTTACGAGAAATAATCGGTTTAGAAAAAAACATAATACTCAAATGCATATGTCTCGATTTCTGTATGAATTAAAATATAATATTTATGGGTATTTTATAATCTGGCAACACCGAGCGGCCTGCTAGTATATATATATATATATATATATATATATATATATATAAAGTGAAGTTGTCTGTGTGTGTACGTGTACATTTTCCTACCAAACTATCTACAGACTCGAGATTTGATATTAGGAGTGTTGAGATCAGGAAAAATCTTTTAATCGTTTTTTAGCCAGAAGTTTAGCTATCAAGGGGTCAAAGTTCAACGATTTGACCTTTGAAAACTCTACTAAACTCTTCTGTCAATTTTGGGTCTAAACATTTGAAAATTTAGATGTAGCTTACTTGGACATGGATCAAACTTTTTAATTCTAATTGAGCCCAAAACAATACATGTTAAGGGGTCAGAATTGGTGTCCAAGTTAAAAAGAATTGATCTATGCAGTTTCTACCAAATTTCTCAGCCAATTTGTGCTCTAAACATTTGAAATTTTACATAAAGTGTATTCAGATATAGAGCAAGCTTTTTAATCGGTTTTTGGCCGAAAATTTGGCTACCAAGGGGTCTAAGTTCAAAAGATTTTACCCTTGCGGTCTCTAGCAAACTATTCAGTCAATTTTGGGTCTAAACATTTGAAATTTTACATAAAGAGCATTCAGACATGCAGCAAGCCTTTTAATCAGTTTTTGGGCGAAAATGTGGCTGCTGATAAGTCAAAAATGAAAGAATTGACCTTTGTAAACTCTACCAAACTCCTCTGCCAATTTTGTGTCTAAATACTTGAAATTTTAGATGTAGGTTACCTGGACATGAGTCAAACTGTTTTATATATATTTATACATATGCACATAAAGTTATGAACAGTAAAATATGCCCGAGCAAAGCCGGGTTGAACTGCTAGTATATATATATAAAAGTGAAATTGTCTATGTGTGTGTACATTTCCCTACCAAACTAATTTGTCAATTTTCAGTCTACAGACTCTAGATTTGACATAAGGTGTATTGAGTTTTGGGAAAATCTTTTTAATCGGTTTTTGACCAGAAATTTGGCTGTAAATGGGTCAAAGTTCAACAATTTGACCTTTGAAATCTCTACCGAGCTCCTCTACCAATTTTGGGTCTAAACACTTGAAATTTTAGATATAGGTTACTTGGACATGGATCAAACTTTTTAATTTTATTTGAGCTTAAAACAATAAATGTTATGGGATCAAAATTGGGGTCAAACTTTTAAAAAAATTGGCCTCTGCAGTCTCTACCAAATTACTCAGATAATTTGTGCTCTAAACATTTGAAATTTTACATAAAGTGTATTCAAATATAGGGCAAACTTTTTAATGGGTTTTTGACTGAAATTTTGGCTGCCAAGGGGTCAAAGTTCAAAAGATTTGACCTTTGCGGTCTCTAGCAAACTATTCAGACAATTTTGGGTCTAAACATTTGGAATTTTACATAAAGAGTATTCAGACATGCAGCAAGCTTTTTAATCAGTTTTTGGGCAAAAATTTGGCTGCCAAGAGGTCAAAGTTGAAGGAGTTGACCTTTGCAGACTCTACCAAACTTCTCCGCTAATTTTGGGTCTAAACACTTGAAATTTTAGATGTAGGTTACCTGGACATGAGTTAAACTTTTTAAAATATGTATACATATGCACATAAAGTTATGAACAGTACATAGGGCCCGAACAAAGCTGGGCTGAACTGCTAGTATATAAATAAATGTATGCGCACTCTGTCATGCCTTTTATAACTAGTAAGAGATGGTCATGCAAATTCTAAATGTACATCAAGACGAAGGATTTGTTTGTGATAAAATATCATTTGGACTTGCGGCCAAGTAAAAACTAAAGAATAGAGGCAGACTGACAAGAGAGAGAAGAAGAAAAAGAGAGAAGAAATTTGGAAAAAAGAGAGAATCAGTAGAGAGGGTAATAACAATAAATAACATTAGATTCATGCATCAGTTACTCGTTTGATTCATTTACCATTCTTGATTTAGATGTGTCTTCGCATCTCCAGGAAAGACTCGTCAGTCGGTTGGTCTGTCAGTCTGTCACACTCAAGTTTGAATCGCTAAACACTCAATTGGATGTATATGCTTTTAGATTCAAACAAGCATCTTTATGATATACGTCCGTTAATTTTTCTGTTGTGCATAAAATATGAAATAGCATTTTTGTCTGTAAGTCATGCTTTAAGTTTAAAATAGCATTGTAGAGGTGTGACTATGCATCGCTCTAAGAGGTTTTGTCTCTCCGTTTGCTGCAGTTAATTTCCAAATAGAATTTATCATGTTAAGTCATACTTAATTTTGAAATAGCATTTTCGTTAGTCTGTCATGTTTGATTTTGAAATACCATTTTCCGTATTCGGTCACTCTTAATTTTGAAACAGCATTTTGTCATGCTTAAATTCGAAGCAGCACTTTTCATGTTTGGTCATGCTTAATTTGTTTTTATTGGTATTTCACAAAAATTGAATGAATGCATCTTAAAAGTACTTCTGTTCTTGCATCTGTTTTTTTTTTTTGTTGTTGTTTTTTTTTTTTTTTTTTTAATTCCCAAATGCATTTTGTCAGCGAATAGTCAACAGTCTGCACCGATTCCTCTAAAGAGAGGATCTTCTACTCATACATCTGCGACTCGGCGGTGTCTTCAGATCGGCCATGTCTTTTTAACCCAAAGAAATTTTCTCATGTCTCTTGACGTATTCTTTGCTCCCTGTTCGTTTTGTATAAGATTTGGTTACTTTTATTTTCTGTTCTTTATTTTCAGACATTTCTTTTTGATTATAAAATATGGCCGATGCCAGCCATGACAGGAACAAGTGCTCCATAAATACATTCCGTCATCTTCAGTGTTTTATATGTAAATTCCATTTCTTGTATATTTTGTTCACTCCCCCTTTCTCTCTTTCAATCACAGGCATCACTTTAAACTTATTTTTAATGTTTTTCTTTTTTTCTCTCTATTTTTATTACTGCATTTCTTTTCTTTTCTTCTTTTTTCGTGCTTAGCATTTCTTTTATTCTCTTCTTTATTTTGTTGTCTTATAAGTTTTAATATTTCTTTCTTCTTTAACATTTCTTTTTCATTTCATTATTTATTTTATTTCTATCTTTTCGTTTTCTCTTTTCTTTCTTTCTTCATGCTTATTTTTTCTTACTTTTCACTTATTTCTTTGTCTTTTCTTAGTATTTTGTTTTTCTTTAATATTTTCTATTCTTTACTTCATTTCTCTTCCTACTTTCCTTTTTCCTTCATTTTTCTCCCGTATTTATCTTGCTTTCTCTTTTCTCCCTTATTTCCTTTTTTTTTTAAATTTTTTTCTTTCATAATTTTTCTTTTGCTCTTTTTTGTTTATTAATTTCATCTTTTCTTCAATCCGTTTTACCTTATTTACTTTTAAGTTTTAATTTATATTTTGTTTTTCATTTATGCTTTTCCTCCTGACCTTTTGTTTCATTTTGTTGTTTTTTCTTCATTCCTTCTTTTAATTTCTCTTTATTTTTCCTAGTTATTTTTCCACTTTTCATTTTTTTCTTCTCTTAAATTCGTTGTCCTATTTTTATTTATTTTCCTTTCATTTCTTCTTTTAATTATTATTTTATTTTTTCTTTCTCCTATTCATTTTCCAATACATTTTAGTTATTTTTATTTCATTTATAATTAAATTTTTTTTTACTATTTTCACCATATATTTGGTCATTTTTCCTTTTTTTTAATCCTTTGTTCTTTTTTAACATTTTTTTATCGTATGCTAATGTTTTCGTTTTTCTTCTATTTCATTATTTATTTTTATCGCTCGTCTTTTTTATTCATTTTTTTTTTAATTCTTTTTAATCTTTTCTCATTGTAATTTATCTCTCTGTCAGTTTTCATTCAATTTTACTTCATTATTTTTCATTCATTTCTCTTTTTCATCTTTTAATACATTATTTGGTTATTTTAATATCTTTCTACATATCAATTTTTTCATTCATTTCATATTATTAAATTATTTTATTCATTTTTTACAATTAACTACTTTTAATCTATTACTTTAATCGTCTTTTTCATGTTATGTTATTTTACACACATTTAATCTATTTCCTTTTTTTCAAAAATTTTATTTATTTATCAAATGTTTTTTTTTCCATTCTTTATTTTCCACATTCTCAGTTATTCGTCCATTTTTATTCTTTGTTTTTTTCTCAGTCTTAGATGCTCACTTTTCTTTATTAAAAAATTTTAATTCCTTTGTTTTATTTTTTTTATTTTTCCTCTGCCTCTTTTTATTTTTATTCTGATAAATTATTCCTTCAAAGATTTTTCCTCGTTTTCAGTTTATTTTTATTTCTTTATTCTTATTTTTGTTCATTCCTCAAATCCATGCCCTTTGCCTCCATTCATCTTGCTCTTCTTTTCTCAACTACTTTCATTTCCCATCATGCCTCACTTCCTCTTCCTACTTCCTGCTGTCAATCTGAGCATTTGCATGCGTTTTACCTCAGAGCTTTTTTTTCTTCAAGTCTTTTACCAAAATACATTATTGTTTTTTTTTTTTTTTCAGTTTTTCTGTTCATTTATCTATTTTTACAGCTATTTTTGTCATTTACTATTTCTTTATGATTCTAACCACAACTAAATCTTCTAACTCTGTCTTTTCGAATGCTTTTCTTTCTGTTATTCTCCGTTAATCATCTTCACAGTCCAATGATTTTTCTTTTATTGTTTTCCCGTGCAATACGCAGATATTTTTGTGACTTTGCCGCACATATCGTATTTTCTTGTGCATAATACAAGAAAATTTGAATGTAAAATTAAAAGCACGAAAAAATGAATAAGAGTTCATATTATATGCAAGCAGAATCTCCAGCCGAACCCTGCTGGAGTGCCTGGAAAAGATGGTTTCAGTTACGCTCTGAAGACCGCCTTATTTATATTTATCCTCCTTATTTTAAACAAATGTTGAAAAATGATACAGAATCGCTTTTATCAATAATCTATATTTATATAAAGTTATATATGCTTATATGTTTCTATATATTTCTGTTATAAGATTCATTCCTAATGCACTTAACTGATCTCTATACATTTTGAGATACAGCTACTAGATCTAAGGGATAGTAATGTGGACTATATTTAGTTTAATTTAGGCCATTCTCTATCTCTACAAATCTACTATCAGTCCATGTATAGAGTAGTATTGTTATATTTGGGCTGATGAGTCTGTGTCTCATTTGAGGGTTCCTGATAACGTGCAGAAACGTATCTGTAATTTGATTGGCCACACACTTTCTTCTTCACCACAACCTCTCTCTCAAAAATGAGATTTCTGGTGCTACCAGATCAGGCCGTCTGAAGATATTGGCTTCCTGAGGCGAGATGCACCTAACATTAATGCTTTTTGTTTTTCTACTTCTTTTTGGAAAACTTAATTTTCTTCTGCAAAATAAAAACAAAAACAGCAATCAGTCTTTTCCTTTTTCCTTTCTCTCAGCCCCTTTTCTCTTTCTATCCCCCCCCTCAGTTCCTGACTGGTTTTCTAACTTAAAATGTACGAAACATTAATACTGTAACCCTTTTTCCTCTCCCATTGAAAAACTCGGGAAGAAAAACGACAAAATCTACTATAAAAAATAACTTGATGCGTAAAACCTTTTTTCAAAATAACTTAATTTGGCATTAAATAATCCGAAATATCTTTATTTATGAAAAATAATGTTTTTTCAAATGTTGCCTATTTTCAGCTTCGCATATTTGTGCATTTTCCAGAATGTTCTTCATGACAGATTGCAGAATCTCTGGATTGCGATTTAACTCCCTTATTTCGTTCTTGATGTTTTCCTTCAATTCTTGCAGTGACTTTTTAGAGCCCCTAAACCCTGCAAGAATGGAAGGAAAACATCAGAAACGAAACAAGGGAGTTAAATCGCTATCCAGAGATTCTGCAATCTGTCATGAATAATGTTTTTGGAAAGAGCATAAATATACGAAGCTGAAAATGGGCAACATTTTAAAGACATTATTTTTCATAAATAAAGATTATTTGAATTTTTTGCGTTTTCTTTAGTTCTTTTTAAATTCCAGTGTTTTAGTCAAATCTTGTTAAAATTACAGAAAGATATCAGCAAAAATAAAGAATCTATTTAAGTTCAAAACCCTTCAGTGACTTTTGGAACACGCTGTATTACTCGAGAAAGATTGCCATATGAACATTTTTATTTTTATTTCCAATACTCTATATGAAGTCTTATGAGAACGTTACATCTTTTTAAAACTATGTTTTGTTCCTTTAAACTTATACTTTAACTATATTTTTTACATTTGATATAATAGACACCTTAAGACTGTTAGCTTTAAGTGTATCATCTAACTGCAAACTACAAATCATATTCTTCATTTACTTTTCCCTGCTTAATATACGTTCGACATTAACGTTGCTCGATACAATATTTAGTAGCTGTATAGTGTAGTATGCTATCCTCCTAGGCATTACATCCTCCTTACTTTTAGGAGTATAGTGTGATATCTGTATTTTTGTCATGGAAACATCTTCCTAGGTATTACCCTTTCCTTTTGCAGTGCAGTGTAATATATGTCGTTTGTCATAATACCATCCTCACAGACATGACCTCCTATTTTTTTAGGAGGGAGGTAATTTAACATCTGTTCTGTTGCCTTGATTCCATCCTCCCGGACATTATTGCCTTCTTATTTCTTAAAAGAGAAGGAAGCTAGTGTAGTATTTGTTTTGTTTTTATGAGATCATCCTCTCAGGAATTACCTCCTTCTTTGGAAGGAAGGTTGTGTAGTATATGTTTGTTTGTTACATAAACTAGCCAAAATACGTGACCATTGGGAGTATATATTTGCTAGTTTATTTAAAGATCTTTCTTCAATGATCTGCTGTGGCGGATCAATCATTTGATCCATCATGTTTTTTTTTTTCAATGCATCAATTCTTTATTCAGATCTGCGTTTCGTTTGCAAATTTCCCTTTGTAACACACAAGGAATTCCTCCGAGGGCGTTAAAATCTCAGAAATCTGAGACCATAATGGAATCATCTAAGCGATTTCTGGTAATGTCTTCTAATAAGTAGAATCGTTTTTCTTCTTTTAATTCGTTTTTATCCTTTTGTTTCATGAGAGAAGCCAAGAGAGAAGTAAAGCTGAGGGTGGGGCATGCTGAAACGAGTTTAATTTAGCGCAAAATATGCTGGAGTATTTGGATGTTAAATATGGGTGGATCCATTTTAATGGGGTGGATGAAAGAATAAAAACAAACAAAAACAGTCGTTTGTTCTGGAAGTCGTTTGTTCATTGTCCATGCGCTGATTCAGCCATAGAAAAAATTATTATATACATGAATAGATCAATAACATCATATATATATATATATATATATATACAAAGGAGGTTGCAGAAGCAATGCCTCCTATAATTTTATTCCTTCTTAATGAATCAGAGGGGATTGCAAATTGCATTGTTATGATGGCTGAACTTATGCATCTGAAAGTTTCTATCTCTCTATTGCAGGTATTGACTGTGTGAGACTCTAAGAAAGCCACCTCTTACGTGGACGTGCATTAAAAGCAGAGATGTGTAATTGAATTCCTCCAGCAGAAAAAATTAACATTTACCAGCGCCTGTTGAACGTCTACAAAACTGATGCAGTTGATATGAGCAGAGTTAGATGGGTTCGTTGATTTCAAAGTGACGACAGTGATGTAAGTGACAAAGCACACTCCAAACTTTTACGGGCAAGGCATCAAAGAAGATGGCAAAAGTGCATTGAGAATGGTGGCGACTATGTAGGAAGATAAATTCTGGAGCACAAAAGTCACTCGTTTTAATAGTACCACTTCTCTCTTCATAGTTCTTCAACGTTATAGGTTTTGAGTTAAAAAAATAGGAGGCCTCACTTTTGGAACGACCCTCATATATATATAATATATATGTGTTTTGTTTTTATTATGGTTTTATGTAACCAAAATTTAACTAGGGTAAACTTTCATACAGTTGACTCAATAGATTTTCTACTTTTTAGATACAAGATTACTAGTAAAGCATTTTGAACTGTCCAATATATTGTTTTGTGTCCTTTTAACTGTGTATATTTTAACTGTGATTTATCTTTGCTGTAAAATTCAGATCTGATTTGCTTGTTGATCCACTGACTTCGTCGGATTTGGACCTTAGAATTAACCCTTGTCTGTTCATTCGCAAATTCTCAATGACTACCCATTACATTTTTCTGAAATTTTGCATGAAGTGACAACTAGGCAAGAGAGGAAATGTAACATTCCCGGATATTTTATAAATATTTTGGTTGCGTCCCCAGGGGATCAGAAGGGGTAAAAATAGCAAAAAATAGCATTTTTCAGGACATAAAATATTTTCTGACTATTAGATTTTGCTAAAAATGACCTAAAAGCAAGACCATATAGATATTCATCTGAAAATGTAATATTTGATCTTGGGAAAATTTTGTTTGCTTCCCCAGGGGGTCAAAAGGGGTCAAAATGAGGAAAAAATAGCACTTTTCGGACCATAGAACCTTTTAGACCATTAGATATTGCTGAAAATTATCCAAAAGCAAGACCACATAAATATACATCTAGAAACTTAATATTTTATCCTGGGAAAATTTTGGTTTCGTCCCCAGGGTGTTAAAAGCAGTCAAAAATGGTGATTTTAGCCCCAAATGGCTAAAAATAGCATATTGCAGAATCTTTTCCAGCCATTAGATTTTGCTGAAAACCGCATAGATATACATCTGGAAACATAATAGTATACGACGGGAAAATTCTGGTTGCCTCCCCATAGGGTCAAAAGTGGTGAAAAATGTTTTTTTAGCCCAAAAGCACAAAAAAAAAACAAAACACTTTTCTTGACATAGAATCTTTTACGGCCATTAGATTTTGCTGAATATTACCCAAAAAAGCAAGACCACATCATATACGTCTGAAAACGTAATATTTTACGTTGAGAAAATTCTAGTTGCGTCCCCAGGAGGTCAAAAGCAGTCAAAATCGCCAAAAATAGCACTTTTCGGTACATAGAATATTTTCCAAGCATTAGATTTTGCTGAAAATTACCCAAAAGCAAGACCATATAGATATTCATCTGGAAATGTAATATTTGACCTTGGAAAAATTCTGGTTTCCTCTCCAGGGGGTAAAAAGGGGTAAAAAAATAAAAAAAAATGTGGATTTTTATTGTTTTCATTTGACCAAAGTTTCTATGAATTCGATGCATTCCGGTTGGATAAATTGTTTTGAATTTTTTTTTGAGATTTGGATTGGTATTAATTTTGATTATTTGGACTATCGCTCTCATTTTGGTAGTTGTTCTCACAATAGAATCGTTTCCGACCCTTAGATTTTGCTGAAAATTACCCAAAAGCAAGACCATACGATTATACATCTGGAAACGCAATATTTTACTCTGGGAAAATTGTGGGGCCTGAGCCCCGGGATGTTTCAGGGGTAAAAAACATCCCTTATGGGGCTAATTTAATAAATTTTATTTATTTTTTCCATTCATACTTGTGTCTAAATAAGGGTTTTGAATGGTACCGAATTCAAATTAATGCATCGTTTGTCATGAAACGGTTTCATTTGGCCATTTTACCCTGATGTTTTACGTCAAACCAGGGGTTGAAATGGGGAAAATAGCAAAAATCAGTCGGGGGACCATATAGTTCTTGGCATGTTTAGTTTAAAAGTTTTTTTCCGGTTTGCAGAAGTGTCATTTTAAAATCATTGTAATTTATTTTATGCATATTGTTATTACTTTTTCTTCAGATTATTTGAATATCATTCATTTTTTTTTTTTTTTTTTTTAATATTCTCACCCATTTTGACACGGAAGTGTCTTTCTAAAGTTGACAGAAAGGGAGACATCTTCCATCATGATAATGCTTGTCTTTACACAGCACTAATGACTAATGATCGAGGAGAATTTGCTCAGGAAATTTTGCCCTATCCTGTTCTACCTCTCTAAGATTATCACTTATTTCGAGGATTACAAAACCATTTAGATGACCTTAGGTTAACTTGATGAGAGGACAGTGGCATGAGTTAGATTCATATTTCACATCAAAACATGAAGAATTTTACAAAGCATTACGTAGAATTTATAAGCTCATTGACAGATGGAATCAAGTTACGGACAGTGAAGTTCATTATTGTTATGAACTAATAATTTTCAAAAGCACAGTTTTTCATTTTCAAGATGAAATTTGCAAATCGGCAAAAACTTTTGTACCAACCTAAATAAATATTATATTGTTATGGGAAATTATCCATTCACTTAGAATGGACTCGTCTAACCATTATAAATTATTAAAAAAAAAAAACCCGAGTTTTAAATTATCGCAATCCAACGCGAGACTACAGACCGTTTAACTTAACAGTCGGCCCTGTCGGTGGGGCATTAGAATATGCCGACTGCTCCCCTGCAGAGAGTAAAAGTCCCTCAATGGGGTTCCTGGATATGACCTTAAACTATATCCAGTGGTTAGGCCCCAGCTTGTGAGCTTTGGGGAGTGTGGAGCCACCCTTTAATTACCATTGCTCCCAGGTCCACTCTGACTTGGAGTGATAGTACCTGTTAGGGTCCCAACTATGGGTTAAATAGAAACCGACGTGAAAACAACAAATATATTCTCTTAAAAAATTTTTTTCTTCAAAATCTTTGGATTCGGCATTAAATAACCCGAAAAGGGTTGATATGCCGTAAAACAAAAACAACCAACTTAACAGTCAGAAAATACTGATAACCCTTTCTTTTTATTCTCTTTCTAGTATAATATATTTTTTTCTACCTATACACATTGTTTGATTTTTTCTTTATGATTTTTTCTTAGGGCCACAATATGTATGCATATATATCTATAAAAGTGAGAATGTGTGTGTGCGTGTGCGAGGACACTTCTCAACTATATACTCAACGAATTTTTGATCTACCGATTTGAAATTTGTTATATAGGATATTCAGGCATGTGGAAAATATTTTAATCGGTTTTCATCCAGAAAAATTGGTACATTGGGCAGAATGGGGGGGGGGGTCATCAGATTTTTATCTGTTTATCAACTGTTTCACGACTGCGCATGTACAATCGTTCACATTATGTTAAAAATTATGTTAAAAAAGGTAGGTTTGAAAACACTTTTGAAAGATCGTGGCAAGCTGGCCTTATGGTTATCGTATATGACTCACTATCTTTAGGTTTCGTTGTTTTACTTACAAGAAATGAACTGTTTAGAAAAAACATAACATGCACATGTCTCAGTTTCTTTCCGGTTTTTTTTTTTACTTGATTTTTTTAAGGAATTTAAAGTTATATTTAATACGGGCAACGCTGGGAACATCTTTCAGTGTGTGTGTGTATATATATATATATATTACTATTTTTATCTTTGGTCTTATTCTTATAGCATTTCGACCAATGTAACCACCGATCTTCTACAAATGCATCTTTTTGAACATAGAAATCGATACAGAATTTCAATCTATTGTCCATGGACAGCTAGTGCAACGGATAAATATTGAGTAATAATTAGTTCTAAATGATAGTTTTCTAAAGGTTGATGGTTCAATCCTCACTACAGGCAGTTTATTCTCTGTATTTGGTATGTACATAATTTTTGTCAACGTTATCACAGTCATTGAAAATCCGTCCCAGAGTCTTTGACAAATCTACCTTCGTGTTACCCGTGTATAATGTACATTCAGTTAGTTTTTTTAATGTTAATTTTGTTTTCTTAGTTTGTGATTTTAACTGAAAATATTGTGGCTAAAAACGAAACCTGTGAAACAGAAAATTTAAAAAAAAACATGTTTTTAACTGAAAAGAATTACAAAAAATAAAAGAAATAGGGAAGAAAGAAACGCTATAATGAATTGTTAAAAAAAGAGGGGGGTGAAACAAACAAAAACACTTGAAATGAATCCCGAGCAACGTTGGGTAGTTACAATTTGCTAAAGATAAAGAAGTAAGAACTCGGATAAGGAGATGTTGAATATGATTCTCTCTCTCTCTCTCTCTCTCTCTCTCTCTCTCTCTCTCTCTCTCTCTCTCTCTCTCTCTCTCGAAGAATAACAGATTAAAATAATCAGAGAGAAATATATGGATTTACTTGGATTCTTAGGACTACTGTTCTCATCTTCAGTGCCATTTTTACATTTCGGTCGATGTAATCTCCGACCTTCTTCAAGTGTATCTTGTCGAACTCAGGAATTTTTCTAACAAACTTGGATATTTGTGCAGTGGTTAGAGTACTTGGAAAAATCAATTGTAAAAGTGATATTCTGAAGGTTGAATGTCCAATTCTCAGTGTGGCCGACTGAAAAATACAATTGCGAATTATTTAAAACTTTTATGAAGTCATGCCTGATGAAACGAGAGCATGCTACCTCCGTGAATGAAATATAGGGTTCTGTTTGAAATTCTGTCCAAATTTCCAAGTTTGACAAGAAGCACCTGAAGAAGGGCGGAGGTTACATCGACCGAAACGCTATGAAAATGCCACTCAAGATGAAAACAATAGTCCAAAGAATCCTAATAATACACATAACTAATCGTCATCTAAAAGATTCAGAGAAGAAATGGATTTTATTATGTCTCTAATAGAAAGACAATAAAACAGAAACAGGACAATGATAGAAACATTGTGTATGGACAGGGGAAAATTGCACTTTTTTATTAGAATGAACTCCTTTTAATTTCAATCTTAACCTTTTTATTACATATATTTGTTTCTTTTTTTTTTTACAAGGTGGTCACCACTTATCAAGGCCCAGAAGCCACTCAGGGATAAGGGTTATTGTAAGTATAGTACGTTAGTGTGGAGATTTAATAAAGTGTCAACTTAAGGGGGCGGTTCATCAGGAATTTATTTACGTTGGACTTGAAGACATCCAGGTTGTAGTCAGGAGGGAAGCTGGTAGATGGAACAGAGTTCCACAGGCGTGCAGTTCTAAGAAAGAAGCTTTGTTCATGGAATCTACGTTTTGATTTAGGCATAGAGTGGGGAAAGTTTTTGACAGTGGATTCAGCGAGACGGGTGTTTTTCATAAAAGATTGGCGAGGGGGGACCAGAGATTGGAGTTCAGACGAGCACCTGCCATGGAAATAACGATAAAACAAAGATAGGCTTGCAATGTCTCTTCTGTGGGAGAGAGGTTGCAGGGAAGAGAAAAGGGCATCCGTCACTAAGACACAAAGTCTATTTTGTACTCTTGGACGTACTTGGCTTTTATATAGATAGAGAATTGCATCAGTAGTGAGATATCTTCTGGAGTGGTAGAAGGATCCCACCATCTTTCCAGCGACCTTGGCAACAGACTTGATGTATGTGTTCCATTTCAGATCAGAAGTGAAGGTCAAGCCCAGAAGCTTGTTAAAACATGGGCTTCTCCTAGACAAGAGCCATCCATTTCAATTGATGCCAGATGGGGATCAGAGCATTGATGATGTAAGGATAGAAGCTTGGGTTTATATGAATTAAAGATAACCAGCCACGTCTTCCCAACCACACACTCAAGATCAGATTGATGTGTTGCCGTAGATGGTCGTGTCATCAGCATAGATGTCAATAAATGATTTAAGTATGTGTTTAGGGAGATCATTGATATAGATCAGGAAGACAGTTGGGCCCAGAATGGACCCCTGAGGGACTCCAGCATTAATACTGCAGGCCTCTGATTTTTGTCAATCAACCACTAGTCTTATGAACCTATCAGAGAGAAATGATTTAATGATAGAGAGAACATTTCCAGTTATACCGTAGCTGGAAATCTTGTGAAGTAGGCCCTTATGCCATACCTTGTTGATATGTCAAGAGCAGTTAACAAATAATATACCATACTGTCATACAACGAAATTTCTTTTAAATTATGACATCAACCTTTTACAACAATTAACATTATTTGTTAGTGCTATTTTTTTTACAGATAAATTTAATAAATACGGTGTAGCCTGGTTAGTAATGATATGAATTAATACCAAATTGTAATAGATTATGTAAAGCTAATGTAGTTGCAATATATATATATATACTAGCAAAAGTACCCGTCGTTGGCTGGATTCAAAAACAGCCTACAGAAAATGGACTCTGATTTATGAAAGTATGATAGGTTATGAAAAGGAAGGGTTGTAAAGAGATAGCTTCGAATTTGGGGGTATCAAAACCAAAGCAAAATATAATGAAAGTAAAAATAAAATAGATAAACCTCATAATTTATCATACCTGTTCACACTGAAAAACTTATCACAATACTCTGTGGATCTATATTAAAAACCTTGTTAAACTTTGTGGCATATTTCCATTCTATGGAGGTCAGGCGCGAACGAACACCCCATAATTTTATGATACCATATTTCTTCAAACTAAAATATAATTATCAAAGTATACTTACGCAGATAGATATGAAAAGTCTTTATTAAAGTTTGTGCCACAAGTTTATTATACCATTCCTATTTAAGTTAAAACATACTTATCAAAGTATTCTTGTGTACATCTATATCAAAAACACTTGTACACGTTTTTTTTTAATTTTTAAATTTTTTATTTCCATACTTTGTGGACCAGGCGCGTATGCAGACCCCACAATTTTAATAAATCATCATTATGCCAGATCAAACATACCCATTCCTGTGTCTTGATCCATCTTCTATCATTATATGTGATCAGTTTTCTATAATAGCTAACCATATAGGAGTCTATTCGTGACCAGACACACACACATACACATACACACATGTTCAGTTTTACATTATAAATATATTAACAGCTGTCCTGTTTTTAAATCTCCGAAACAGCTACATGGTAAGCAGCTGATGATCCCCGTTCCCTTTTTACAAAATTTTAGTTTTCTCTTTTCATTTTTTTTTTTTTTTTTTTACACAGTGATCACCACTTATCAAGGCCCGGAAGCCACTCAGGGATAAGGGTTATTGCAAGTACATTACGTTAGTGAGGAGATTTGATGAAGTGTTTACTTAAGGGGGCGGTTCATTAGGACTTTGTTAACATTAGACTTGAAGACATCCAAGTTGTAGTCCGGAGGGAAGCCGGCAGACGGAACAGAGTTCCACAGGCGTGCAGTTCTAAGAAAGAAGCTTTGTTCATGAAATCCGCGTTTTGATTTAGGCACAGATATAGAGTGGGGGAAATTTTTCACAGTGGATTCAGCTCAACGGGTGTTTTTCGTGAAAGATTGGCGAGGGGGGACCAGGGATTGGAGTTCAGACGAGCACCTGCCATGAAAATAAAGATAAAACAAGGATAGGCTCGGAACGTCTCTTCTGTGGGAGAGGGGTTGCAGGGTAGAGAAAAGGGCATCCCCCACTAAACCACGAAGTCTATTTTGTACTCTGTCAAAGCATGATAGGCTGTTTTTAGCAGCTCCTGCCCAGATATGGCAACAGTATTCCATCCTTGGCCGTACTTGGCTTTTATATAGATAGAGAATTGCATCAGTAGTGAGATATCTTCTGGAGCGGTAGAAGGATCCCACCATCTTTCCAGCGACCTTGGCAACAGACTTGATGTATGTGTTCCATTTCAGATCAGGAGTAAAGGTCAAACCCAGAAGCTTGTCAAAACACGGGGCCTCACCCAGACGAGAGCCATCCATCACAATTGATGCCAGCTGGGGGTCAGAGCGTTGATGATGTAAGGATAGGAGTTTGGTTTTGGATGCATTAAAGGTAACTAGCCACATCTTCCCCCACTGAACCACGCGCTCGAGATCAGAGGAGAGAGAATCAGAGAGAACTTTGTCATTTACAGCCTTTGATGTGTTGCCGTAGATGGTCGTGTCATCAGCATAGATGTCAACGAACGATTTAAGTATGTGTTTAGGGAGGTCATTGATGTAGATCAGGAAGAGAGTTGGAGCCAGGATTGACCCCTGAGGGACTCCAGCATTTATATTGCAGGCCTCCGATTTTTGACCATCTACCACTACTCTTATGAGCCTATCGGAGAGAAATGATTTAATGATTGAGAAAACATTTCCAGTTATACCGTAGCTGGAAATCTTGTGAAGTAGACCCTTATGCCATACTTTGTAGAAGGCCTTTGATATGTCAAGAGCAATTGCCCTAGAAAGGAAGCCTTTGTCAAGAGATTCACTAATCCTGTGGGATATAACCGTCAGCACATCTGCGGTAGATCTTGCAGAGCGGAAACCATCCTTATATAGTTAAATTCTGTTTTAAAACTGGAGACTTTTGCAAAATCGACTTATGCAAGTGCTAAGTCTATTTCTATTTAACAATTTTAGTTAAGGCCTTTTTTTTTGTCATCCATATATAAATGAATCCTCTTTGGTCATTATAAACTCTTTAGAAATCGGATTATGTAGGCGCTTAGTCTGTGATAGGTTAACATAAATATTTTTTTTCCTTCTGGGAATCTAAACTGCATTCTTTATTTTTATTTTTGCATTTTTTTTATTCAAAGCTTCTTTAGACTATATATATATATATATATATATATATATATATATATATATATATATATGAAAGAATTTTTTTAACTGAAAGCTTCCATATTTCACTGCAAAGCAGAATCCAATATTGAGTTGTTAGATGCAATGCTATTTAGTTCTAACTTTGAGAATCTGATTTATACTTACTATTAAATACATGCTACTTCTTATCATATTTCTTTGTTAAGGCTATGGTATCATAATAATTGAAGATATAAGGCACTCCTTTTTTCAAATTTAAGCATTCAAAGATAATACATTAAGTCTGAAGAAATATAGTAAACCAAACTGAGCATTAAAAGGTAGTACAATAGTACATTAATATGGAGGCAGTTCCAGGCAAATATTAAATCTCCTTAAATAATAGATATTGTGTGGTTATGCAATATTAATTTTTACATCATATTTTGATAAATGTGTCGATTAGATGTGTCGATCATGCACTCCAAAATTGTTACACGTTGGAATGAAAGACAACAAAAGTTCATCTTGTCTGAGAATTTCTTTATTTTTCAAGCTTTTTAGTAAACTTCTGGAAGAATTGTAAACCATGTATATAGTCTGGCCAAGATATATATTATTGTTACGCTGTGTGTGTATATTTATATGTTCCATGACGACGTACATGTTGAATAATGGGGTTTATATTTTATCTGTATATTCATGTACACACGTACATACGTCGTATCATTTATTTGATCGTCTAGTGTGTATATTTTAACAATTATGCAACAGTTCTAACATGAAACGATTGACGTGGACTTATCTAAACAGTTGGAGACAAACAGTTCTTTTAAACAGCTGTAAATAACACAACACATACCTGAATAATGTACGACCATTTATTTTCATGATCCGGCTGGCATCTTCAGAGATTACATGTCTTCATATCTTGGCTGCCTGAGAAAACGCTGCTCCCCGTGTCATGGAGAGACCAACTCCCCCCAAGTCGTCCATTCTCTTTGATGTTCAGTTAACGACTGACTAGAATCTCCCCAAATCTACATCTCATGATGTGTTTCAGACCAACGCCTGACGTAACCTCAATCTAGTTATTTGTTTATGCAAACCCCAAAAATCACATTTACGTCTATTTTCACATTCCTTTGTAATGATATTATTATTTCCTGCCAATCACTTTTTCCCAATCTAATTGTTTATTTTTCTAATCATAATAATCGATCCAGCGACCCCGCTATCGCTCGAATCAATAATAATAATAATGATTTGACCCTTGCCCTTGCCTGCTACAGTTAACACAGATACTACGCTATGATCACAGCTAAAGGGTCACAAAATTACATCATTTGTAGCACGCTATCAGCTGAACCCTTTAATGAGTAAATAAAGGAAGCCGTCAAATGCTATAATGCATATTTCTTCCAGTTGAACACTGTTATGACGGCCGACTATGACTATCTGCTTCCTCGGCACATGCATAGGATGCATTTTTCATCTCTTCTGTAGCCATTTATGGTAGCTTTATAGATTAGCACGCCCAGAATTTTATTTAAACGTGATTCTTGTTCTGTGGTTCGAATTGTGTGACTAGTTTAAATGGTTATGTCTATACTGATTATTCTGCAATGATGAAACATATAAGTATATATTATATATCTTGACAATATTTAAATATTCATAATTAAAACAACTTTATCCACACACTACACACACACAGGGAGGGAGGAGGAGAGAGAGAGAGAGAGAGAGAGAGAGAGCTTATATGTTTATACGTAATTTAACTACTTGGGATAGTAATTAATATATATGTATAAATCTAATTTATAAAAAGCTGTATGTGTGTCTGTCTCCATATCTTCAAACTCTATCTCCTCCAAAACTAAAAGTCGCAGAGTGGCGCTAGGGGCCTTACATGATTGGATTTTTTTCGCGGACCATTCTTTTATGGGTATTTAGTGGGTTAAAATAGTTATTAAGGGGGTCAAAAATGGGTCAAAATTGAAAAAATCGTTATACATTTTGTACATTCGTTTTATTTATTTATTTTTAATTTTTAATCAGTTCATATGCGTGTTACGTTGGTAAAGTGGGAACGTCACAGCTTCGACTGTTACAGTTTTGCTTTAGGTCTAGCTGATGGCACCCGAATATTTTTTATTTTTTACTTTTGAAATCACGACTCTATGATAACATATACGAAATCTGATGATTTGGAATTCATTCCATTTGCGCTTTTTCCAAGGAACTCTGCCTTTTGGATTATTTTGGACCATTTGGAATTTACCTTTTGGATTGAAATTTTAAATTCTACCGTTTTGGATTTTACCATTTTTGGATTTTTACCCTTCACCGGACTGTCCATTCATGTGAAATCTTTTTATTTTTATTTTTATTTTGCCTCCTGTTCCCCTTACCTCACCCTTTTTTTTTTAACCAAGTAAGATCTGTGACTTACTTGTAGTTTCATTAAATACTTTTATATGCAAAATCCGATCCTGCATTTTGCTAATTCCTGCCCTCTGATGAGAAGGGGAGTATTTCTTCAAAACTCCGCGGATTAAGGACTATCCACTTATCTTGTGTTTCCTTTTTTAAAATTAAATACGTTTTTAACTCTTTTTCAAGATGTCTTTTAACATGTTTTATTAATCATTTGTTCATATAAGCTCTATTTCCTTTTCGGTTTTATTGAGCTTTTACATCTGGCTGAGTTTATTTTACTTGTAAATATTAACTTTTTATTATTTATAATATATTTTAAGTTTACCATTTTGATTACCTTGGTATACTTATTGTAATTTTTATTATATATATATATATATATATATATATATATATATATATATATATATATATATCAAAATTAAGTGGATCGAATTTACACCAAAATAATATTGTATCTAACAAACTGATAGTTTATCCTGACAAGTCATTAAAATTAGTGATAAGCATTTACTTCATACTTGCTTTTTACTATCTGCTGCATGTCCGGCTATTAGCCTATTATTTTCAAAGGACTGCATTCATTTTTTTTAGTAATAAAAACACTAGCTACTCACCTGTAATTATTTATGTATTTCAAAGTTAACAAGAACAGATTAGAACCTGATATGCAATACAGCACAAGTATGCAAAAAGAATCCCGGGCAACACTGAATCGGACATATATATATATATATATATATATATATATATATATATATATATATATAAGACAAGACTTCTTCTGTACCTTTGACTGGGATAATTTTCTTAACATGATTTTTTTTTTTTGTTTTTTACAAGGTGGTCACCACTTATCAAGGCCCGGAAGCCACTCAGGAATAAGGGTTATTGCAAGTAGAGTACGTTAGTGTGGAGATTTAATGAAGTGTTTACTTAAGAGGGCGGTTCATTAGGAATTTGTTAACGTTGGACTTAAAGACATCCAAGTTGTAGTCAGGTGGAAAACAGGCAGACGGAACAGTTCCACAGGCGTGCAGTTCTAAGAAAGAAGCTTTGTTCATGGAATCTACGTTTTGATTTAGGCACAGATAAAGAGTGAGGGAAATTTTTCACAGTGGATTCAGCTGGACGGGTGTTTTTCGTGAAAGATTGGCGAGGGGGGGGGACCAGAGATTGGAGCTCAGACGAGCACCTGCCATGGAAATAACGATAAAACAAGGATAGGCTCGCAACGTCTTCTGTGGGAGAGAGGTTGCAGGGTAGAGAAAAGGGCATCCCCCACTAAGGCACGAAGTCTATTTTGTACTCTGTCAAGGTAGGATAGGCTGTTTTTAGCAGCTCCTGCCCAGATATGGCAGCAGTATTCCATCCTTGGACGTACTTGGCTTTTATTTTGATTTTGATTCTAGAAAATGTTTAAAAGATAAGCTTTCAGCTGAAGAACTCTTAATAAAAACATTGATCGAATCTTGCTTGATTGGTGTCTAATGATTACCTGTAAAGTTTAATACAAATCTGAAATATTCGAATTTTTTAAGAGATGTTATACCCATATTATGCGCCCTGAAAAAAAAAAAACCCTTTAAAATGTCCCTCCAAAATCTGAAATTTGGAATATATTTATTAATTGATGTCCAATACTTTAAAATTTCACGAAAATTAGAGATATTTTAATATTAACGAAATCTTCCACCCTCCCTTTATCTTTTTTTTGTTTCTCCATCCTCATGTCTAATAGCTGTTTTCCAAAATTCATACTGCTCTGTTCATTAGTTTAGGAGTAGATCCTTTATATGCAAATATATAAACATTTATACATACCTAACTTTAAAGAGAATGTACGACATAATCATGTTGACACGCCCGTTCCCGCTGGATCACCAAAGTTAAGCAATGTTGAACCTGATCAGTACTAAATGGGTGACCATTTGGAACTTCCAGGTGCTGTATGTACTATCCGCTTATCTCGGCATTGTTTCCAGTTGTCCTGGGCTTCTTCTTGCCACTGAACTCAAACAGTGCCGATTCAGGAGATGTGATTAGAGACTGCGCAACCTTTGCCTCATAATTGCATGCGTAGCTGCCCCTACAGGGGGTATCCTTTGTCTTTCGAGACTGAACAGAAGCATCGAGAAAAAGAGAGAGACAGACAGACAGAGAAGAGTGAATGGTGAGAAAGAACGATGAGAGCTAGAGAGAATGAAAGAGTGGAAACGAAGGTGAGAGAGAGAGAAAGAAAGAGAGAGAAGAGTGAACGGTGAGAGACATAGAGAGAGTGAGAAAAAACGGTGAGAGAGAGAGAATGAAAAAGAGGAAACGAAGGTGAGAGTGAGAGAGAGAGAAAGAGAGAGAAAATAAGAAATTGAGATAGCAAACAAGCAATAAAAAGCGGGGGGGGGTATTACAAATCATGTGTTAAAGCTTAAACTGCTGACATCAGGCCAATTAGGCTGGTTAACAAACCATAATTCAGTTGGTATCACATATATATATATATGCAGATAATGGCGCGGATGTATATACATTTCTATTGTCTCATGAATAAAATATGGACTGTTTTCCCTAGCGGTGTGTATGTGTGACTGGGGCATGAAATTATGCATTCATTCTCCCATGTGTGTCCGCAAACAGCATCTCTCGTTGTCTCAAGGATTCATCAAACTTTTAAGAAACACTTAAAGAGTTCAATTGTCAGGGGATTTCAATTGCATATGAACAGCATTATTGCTCTAATTGCTTTTTGCTGAGTTCTTTCCGCCATTTGTTTCTTTTTTTTTTCTTCTAATATATATATATGGTAAGTTATGAAAATATATATAGCAATTACGCTACACAGAATTTTCCACATTTCATTCTCGTAAAGACTCGTCAGGATTTCCAGGATGAAATGTAGCTTTATTGCTATATATATATATATATAATCATGTATTGAGCACTGTTAAAGTAAATAGTGAAAAGCGATACATAAATATATATCCTCATAAAATATTATGAGGACACATGAAACAACAACAATAATAATAAAAATATATGGTCAAATTAAAAACTTAAAGTTGAGCCCTCTTTAGGAAATTAAGAAAAAAGCGGTCAACTTTTGCGCAAATGCAACACTTTGACTCTTTGTTATGTATGAGCGCTGATGTGGCATTTATAAGCATTAAATCTCCCTTAATTCTTGTGTTAATTTCCGGTGGCGGAAGTGGAATACTAGCCTACGAAGTTCAAGGTAACTTTGTGACTGGGTTTGAATCCCATTACCAGCAGTACTTATCACTTCTTACACTAATGGTTGCATAAACATGAAACACTAGTGTCTGTATGTATAAAAATAATTGTTAATATTTATTTGAATATATATCTATCTATACTCCTATAAATTCGTTTATCTTTTGCGTGTATTGATATTCATATTAAAACCCTTCTTTTCTATTTATTCAAAAAGAAAATACAATTTTCTTATAGATTGGTTGTGGAATTGCATTCACTAGCAAAATATCTAGCTAATGTGCATATTCTTTTAAACATTCATTTTAATTAATTCCCTATCAGTTTTTTTCGGTTTTCTTATCGGATGATCATTTTTAGTTAACTGTTACGTGTAATTATATTCATGCAGATATTCTACATGATTTATACTTGCATAATATTTGCGTAAAAACGTTACAGCAAACACAAAATTGTTTCCATATATATTTATGTATAAGTATATATTTTTGTTCCATCTATAAAAGTGAAAGTGTCTATGTGTCTGTCTGTGTGTCTGTGTACATTTTTCTACGCAATAACTCTGTCAATTTTTAGTCTACAGACTGGAAATTTGATATACAGTGTACTGAGATTTGGGAAAATCGATGTGATCGGTTTTCGGCCAGAAATTTGGCTGTTAAGGGATCAAAGTTCAACGATTTGACCTTTGAGAACTCTACCCTCCGACAATTTTGGGTGTAAACACTTGAAATTTTAGATATAGGTTCCTTGGACATGGATCTACCTCAATAACTTGAGTTGAGCCCAAAAGAAATGTTAAGGGGTCATAATAGGGGTCAAAGTTAAAAAAAAACTTGACCGTTTTTGTTTTTGTTTTTTTGCTCAGCATACACCTACAAAAACACCCGGGCAACGCCGGGCACCCATGCTAGTATATCTATATATCTATAAAAGTGTACGTGTCTGTGTATCTGTCTGCCTGTGTATCTGTGTGTGTGTACATTTTCCTACGCAATAATTTTAAGTCTACAGACTCGAAATTTGATACACAGGGTACAGAGATTTGGGAAAATTGATGTGATCGGTTTTCAGCCAGAAATTTGGCTGTTAAGGGATCAAAGTTCAACGATTTGACCTTTGAGAACTCTACCCTCCGACAATTTTGGGTGTAAACACTTGAAATTTTAGATATAGGTTCCTTGGACATGGATCTACCTCAATAACTTGAGTTGAGCCCCAAACAATAAATTTTAAGGGGACATAATAGGGGTCAAATTTTAAAAAAATTGACAGCTTTTTTTTTTCTTTTTTTTTTGCTCAACATACACCTCCAAATACCCGGGCAATGCCGGGCACCCATGCTAGTATATATATATATATATATATATATATATATATATATATATATATATTCCTATAAATTCGTGTATCTTTTGTGTGTATTGATATTCATATTAAACATCTTTTTTATTTATTTAAAAAGAAAATACAATTTTCTTATATATGGGTTCTGGAATTGCATTCACTTGCAAAAGATCTAGCTAATTTGCATATTCTTTTAAACATTCATTTTAATTAATTCCCTATTAGTTTTGTCGGTTTTCTTATGATGCGATCATCTTTAGTTAACTATCACGTTTAATTATATTCATGTAGATATTTTACATACTTGCATAATATTTGCGTAAAAAGTTTACAGTAAACACAAAATTGTTTCCATATATGTTTATGTATACGTATATATTTTTGTTTATCTATCTATCTATAAAAGTGAACGTGTCTGTGTGTGTATCTGTGTGTCTACATTTTCCTACGCAATAACTCTGTCAATTTTCGGCCTACAGACTCGAAATTTGATATATAGGGTATTGAGATTTGGGAAAATCTTTTTGATCAATTTTCGACCAGAAATTTGTCTGTTACGGGGTCAAAGTTCAACGATTTGACCTTTGATAGCTCTACCAAACTCCTCCGACAATTTTGGGTCTAAACCCTTGAGATTTTAGGTATAGGTTCCTTGGACATGGATCTAACTTAATAACTTGAATTTGGACATGGATCTAACTTAATGACTTGATTTGGGCCCAAAACAATAAATGTTAAGGGGTCATAACAGGGGTCAAAGTTTTTAAAACTTTGACCTCTACGGTTTCTCCCAAATTACTCGAAAATTTTCTGGTCCAAACATTTGAAATTTTACATAAAGGGTATTCAAAGATAGGCCAAGCTTTTGAATCGGTTTGGGTCGAAAATTTTTAGTTACCAATATATAAATGTATGTATGTATGTATGTATGCATATTTCACGTCTGCCTAAAACTTTCGACAGAGGCGACGGATCTTTTCAAGATCAATATTATTTTGAAGTTTGACCTTTCAGACGACAAATATCGAAAAATTGGCTAAAAACATTAATATCTTCATCTTCAACTGGGCAGTTTTCTACGCGGGGAGGGGGGTCGCGTTTTCGCCGATATTTTTGAAAGTCATCCTCTCGTTTCGATTGTCTAGCCTTAATTAAAACATAAGTCACTTCCGGTTTGGCGGTGGTCGTAACAGCAAAGACGTCAGGTTTTTTCCCTGTTCTTTTCCTCCTTCACGGTTCGAGCCTGCCTTCCTACTACCAATTGTTTTTTTTTTTTGCTCAACACACACATCCAAACACCCTGGCTACGCCGGGCTGAAATGCTAGTATATCTATCTATATATTTATAAAAGTGGATGTGTCTGTGTGTGTACATTTACCTACGCAATAATTCTGTAAATTTTCAGTCTCAAAACTCGAAATTTGATATACAGGGTACTGAGATTTGGGCCAAAATTCGGCTGTTACGGGATCAAAGTTCAACGATTTGACCTCTGAGAGCTCTACCAAAACTCCTCCGCCAATTTGGGGTCTAAACACTTGAAATTTTAGATATAGGTTTCTTGTATATGGATCTGACTTAATAACTTGATTTAAGTCCAAAACAATAAATGTTAAGGAGTAGTAATAGAGGTCAAAGTTAAAAAAATTGACCGCTTTTTTTTTCTCAACATACACCTCCAAACACCCGGGCAACGCCGGGCTGAAATGCTAGTATATATATATATATAAAAGTGAAAATGGCTGCTTGTGCGTGTGTGTCTATGTACATTTCCCTACAAAATAACTCTGTCAATTTTAGGTCTACAGACTCGAAATTTTATATAAGGAATATTGAGATTTGGGAAAATCTTTTTAATCGGTATTCGACCAGACATTTCGCTGTTAAGTGGTCAAAGTTCGAGGATTTGACCTTTGATAACTCTGCCAAACTCCTCCGCCAATTTTGGGCCAAACTCTTAAAATTTTAGATGTAGGTTTCTTGGATATGAATCAAACTTTAAAATTGAGCCCCAAAAAATAAGTGTTAAGGGGTAAAAATCGGGGTGATAGTTTAAAAAATTTTACCTCTGCAGTCTCTTCCAAATTACTCAGTCAATTTCTGGTCTAAACATTTGAAATTTTACATAAAGTGTACTCAGAGATATGGCAAGCTTTTTAATCGGTTTAGGTCGAAAATTTGAGCTTCCAAAGAGTCAATGTTCAAAAGATTTTACCTTTGCGATGTCTAGCAAACTAATCAGCCAATTTTGTGTCTAAACATTTGAAATTTATACATAACGGGTATTCAGACATGCGGCTAGTATTTTAATTAGGTTTTGGGCAAAACTTTGGCTGCCAAAACGTCAAAGTTGAAAGATTTGACTTTTGCGGATTCTACCAAATTCATCCACCAATTTTGGGTCTAAAGACTTGAAATTTTAGATATAGATAACTTGGACATAGGACAAACATTTTATTTTGATTTGAGCCGAAAATAATAAACGTTAAGGGGTCAAAATTGGGGTCAAAGTTTAAAAAAATTGACTTCTGCGGTCTCTAGGAAATTACTCAGACAAATTTTGGTCTAACCATTTGAAATCTTCTATATATATATAAAAGCGAAAATGTGCATATCTATGTATGTATGTATGTTTGTTTGTATATATGTATGTGTGTTTGTGTGTCCGCTAAAAACTTTCGACAGACAGAACAAAAATTGACAAACTCAGTATCATATTGAAGCTTCATCCTTCGCCCGCAAAATATCGAAAAATTGGCCAAAAACGTTAATTTTTTCACCCCGAAATCGACAATTTTCTACGGGGGGGGGGTCAACAAAAACCTTCCTCTCGTGACGACGACCGGTTCTACGCATGCGTCAGATGACGTCATGGCCTGATTTAGTTTAAATAGTTGAAGAATTGACTAAATTTTATGTACGTCGTGTTAGCTCAGTTGGTTAGCACGTTGGTTCATTATCTAAACGTTTTGGGCTCGAATCGTGGTGTGAGATTTTTTTTTTCGATTTTTTAAATTTAAATATTGAACCAGTGTTATTTAAGCCATTTTTCACGTAACGTTCGTTTTTCTGTTTTTTTTTTTTTTTACTTCGCTTATTCTTAGGTTTTCATTAACACCTCCACCCCCGACCACACCCACCCAAAAACACCCGGGTACCCACCGATTTTTTACATTTTAATATCGAAACAGGCTTATTTAAGCCATTTCCACGTGTTTTTTTTTGTTTGTTTTAACGTTCGTTTTTCTGTTTTCTTTTTTGTTTTTTCGATTTTTACATTTAACATCGTTCGTTTGCCTTACGTTAGTTTTTTTGTGTTTTTATTCGATGTTTTGATTACCCCCCCCCTCCGGTACCCCGCTCCCCCGCTTTCTGTTTTCTTTTTTTACTTCGCTTATTCTTAGGTTTTCATTAACACACCCACCCCCTCCAAACACTCGAGCAACGCCGAGTACCCCCCCCCCACGCTAAGGAGAGATTTTTAACGTTCGTTTTTCTTAGGTTTTCATTAACACCCCCACCGCACCCGACCACACACACCCAAAAACACCCGGGTAACACCGGGTACCCCTCGCTAGTCTTACATAAAGTGTATTCACACGTAGGGCAAGTTATGAACAGTATATAGGGCCCGAGCAAAGACGGGTTGAACTGCTAGTATATAATAACAATAATAATTATATATTGAGACAAATGTTATTGAAAATCACGGAATTCTTTTTTTTTTCATTATCTTCTTTGTTACTTCCTCCAGTCTCCGAATAGTTCTGTTTGTGTTTTTGTTCAAAATTATTTAGGTCGGATCCGTATGTTTGTTTAGCGAGCGCTTTCTATTGGTACACTTCCATCATCCTCAGGCATATTATTCCTTAAAAATGTGTGTGTGTATATATATATATATATATATATATATATATATATATATATATATATATATATATATATATATATACGAGGGGTATTCCAAAGGTAATGCTTCCTATTTTTATTTCGCCTGAATGGACTAGAGAGGATTACAAATTACATTATTATGATGACTAAAAGTTCCATCTCTCTGTCGCAAATATTGATGTTGTTGACTGTAAGAAAACAGCCTCTGTACGTCAGAAGCAGAGGTGCGTCATTGAATTCCTTGGCAAAAATGCGAGGGGGGGGACCTTTTTACTTGCTACTTAGAAACGACAAAAATGGTTTGAAATTCAAAACATTTAAGCACACAGTCAAAACAGTCATTGAATTTAAATACAATAAAAAGAAAATGCGACGTCACTAGCTTGAGAGAGAGAGAGAGAGAGAGAGAGAGAGAGAGAGAGAAGCCACTCTCTCCCTATCTTTACGAACATTTCTTGTGTGTCTCGTTAGTATATCTTTTTTCTATGTTTGTTTAATTTTATTTACTTTTATTTTAAGAAAAGTTTAAGAATTTCTCTTTTTTTTGTAAAATCATTTTAAATAATTACTGCTAATATCGGCAAAACTATTACAGAGAGAGAGAGACAGACAGACAGACAGACAGAGAGAGAGAGAGACAGACAGAGAGAGAGCAAAAAAAAATAGAACAATAAAATTACAAGTTAATAACACCAAATATTAATTCATTATAAACTGTTTTCAAAAAATAGTTATGCAACTTAAACATTTAAATAATTGTCTTTGGGCCTTTCGTTTGTAATATGTGTACAATATTTCAAATTATGTTGTGTTATTGATTTACGTTTTTGATGGTAATATACGTGATAAATGAAAAAATAAAAAGTTTGCCTTTACATATAAAAAAAAAACATAATTGCCCTCTGGACAGAAATTAATTTATGCGAATAATTAAAAAATATATTTCTATAATTTTAACAACACACATTGGTAAATTTGAAGATGAATAACCTCCACTAAATAACCTTCCCCTCGAAGAAATATTCTACTGCTAATAATAACAATAGTAAATAGGCCAATCAAATTATAACTGAATAACATCACACCTTTATTTATGCTTATAAAATAATTATGCAAATTAGATGTACAAAGAACTATATTGCTTATTAATATATATATATATATATATATATATATATATATATATATATATATATATATATATATATATATATATATGCAGTATTTCAAAAGATTAGTGGGACCTGTGGAAATTCCACACTGCATCTTTTTGTAATATATTGCTATATTTATTGACAAGATTGCTCAATATCTGTGATGGAGTTTATATATAACTAAATTTGCAAACATGTAATAAACAGTATAAATAGTACATGTTAACTTATAGTTGCTAACCTCAGGCCATTTGATTATCTCATGTGTTTTATTTATATATTTGGAGTAGAATCATGGGATTGGGTCTCTGTTTTTAAGTAGTTTCAACTAAGTTCAAATTTAGTCGGTTAATTCGTATTTTGTTTTAATAAGCTATTTTTACAGCTGGATTGTATGAATTTAAATGGTTAATATATATTTTGTGGAGTTTTTATTTTAAACAGTTAATTAATATCTTAGTTTGTATGACATTGTTTGTACCCGGGATTTTTTTTGTCTTAATTTATGTTTATGTGTTTATTTATCACATGTGTTATTTATTATTTTAAGTATTTATTCTCATCGTGTTGTATTTATTACTGTTGCTAATTTGTTTATTTTATTCTGCTGAATCGTTAGTTATTAGTAGGAATCTTTTTTTGTGTCTGCATTTAGATATAATTTCTTATCTTTTGGTTAATATATTTTTTGTACTGCACATGTATTTGTCGTTATATTCTTTAAATATATATATATATATCATCGTTTCTAGGGTTTTTGCTATGAGTGAATGCTACTTTCTCGATTCTTTGGCATTTTAGTAACTAAAAGAAATCAAACTATAGAATGTTTCAAAACAATAAGAAACTGTACAAAATATGCGACTTGCAGGAGATTAAAATTGTCATTATTTTAAATTCTCGCTTTTGCTAGAAAATAAAGAAGGTTGAGAAAACTTATAACTTATTCATGGATGTGTGTTTCTTGCATACTTACAATCATCAGCGTGGTTTGACTTTATGAAGGATCGAAGCCATAACTACATTGTCTATAGCTAGAAGAATACCTGTCACAGAACCGATAAAATTAATTCCCCAAACAAAAGTTTGTTATTACTATCATGTCTCCTTCCAAAGCAAGATTTAAGCCTACTAAACCTTATGTCTAGAATCCATATTTCAATTTTAATCAAAATCCATTACATGATTTTGATTCTTGAAAATATCTAAAATTTAAGACGTAAGCTAAAGGAGTTTTAAGATTAAATTATAATTCAGGTAATTTTGCTTAAATGTTGCTTGATGCCGAAGGGTAATTATGGGAACTTAACACTGACCTGTTATGCCTTTGCAAAACTGGCATTAGCTCAACTTTTTCCTTCCTCAGTTTCTTGATTAAAGGTTATTTTAAATTAATTTTCAAACTTTACCCCCAAGACTGCCCCTGACAAGGAATATGTGCCTTCCTTCTTATGGCAGGGACATCTCCAAATAAGATCCTAAATTACCCTATATGTGCTTCTGA
Organism: Euprymna scolopes; assembly: GCF_053919585.1. Taxonomy (NCBI): domain Eukaryota; kingdom Metazoa; phylum Mollusca; class Cephalopoda; order Sepiida; family Sepiolidae; genus Euprymna; species Euprymna scolopes. The sequence continues at coordinate 56,366,137 of NC_136483.1, forward strand.
GTAACACTTACAGCACCACTTTCTTATTTGTCCTATATCATCCCCACAACGATGGTGCCCTATCTTTGAGAGTATTGCAGGGAAAATTGGCCATATCTCGTTTGCCCATGCCAATATTCACGTCTGTGGAGATTTCAACATTCACAACATTAAATGTCTAGTTCACTAGATAGATTATGAAGAGAGGGTCTGTAATGATTTCTCTCTTGCCTACTGCAAAAAGGTTATAGAAAACGTGAGATTCTTTTTCGCTAACTGTCAAATCTAAAGTAGCTGAGGAGAGGCTAGGGTCCCACGAGTTTTGGTACATAACAAATGGGGTTCTGAAAAGATGCATATTTTTCATCCAAACCATCATCAATGGACCTGAGGTAATTATGTCAGCATTCAACAAAGCCAAACTCTTCACTAAGAACTTCGCATCAAACTCCATCCTATGCAATAATGGCCATCTACCTTCTGACTTTCATCCCACTCTCAGCGACATTCATACATCTGTCAGAGATGTTTCCAGACTCATCAAGAACCTTGATTCCAGCAAAGCAACTAGTCTTGATAACATTCCAATCATAGTGGTCCAAAACATTCATTCCAATCATAGTGGTCCAAAACATTCATTCCAATCATAGTGCTCAATTCCAATTCATAGTGCTTCATTCCAATTATAGTGCTCAAAAAAACTCCAATTGGAATTAGTTCCTATAAAAGAGAGAATGCTTCTCAGCAACTTGGAAATCCTCAATAGTCTGCCCAGTAAATAAAAATATGAGGGATTGGTCTTCTGCATCTCAATACATACTAATCAGCCTCTTGTACATCACGAGTAAGTTACTTGAGTCTGTGATAAATAGAGAAGTTGTCAACCACCTAAACAAAGACAACCTATTAAGTGACAAGCAATATGGTTTCCGTTGTGAGAGATCAACAGCTAATGTGTCGACAGTACTATCACGCAAGACCAGTGAATCTATTGACGTTGGCTTCATTTCTAGATCAGTAGCTCTTAACATATCAAAGGCATTTGATAGGATTTGGCATAAAGATCTACTTCACAAGATTTCCAGCAATAGAATAACTGGAAATCTCACCTCAACCACAAAATCCTTTCTCTCCGATAGGTTTATTAAAGTAATCATTGATGGGCAAAAATCAGAAACTCACAGTATTAACGGTGGCATGCATCAGAGATCCATTCTGGGCCAAACTCTATTTCTGATCTTCATCAACGACTCCAAATCATATTCTATGATCATTTGTTCACAGCTAAGCAGATGATAATACTATCTGTGGTAGCACTTAAAAGGTCGACAAAGACCAAGATCTTTTTGATTCTCTCTCCTTGGATCTGGAACAAGTAATATAATGGGGTAAAAAATCACTAGTTACCGTTAATGTATCCAAAACCAAACTTCTATCTTTTCACCACAAACTACTTGGCTCCAGTTGAAATAAACGGCAGTTGTCTTGAAGAAGCACCCCGTCTTAAACTTCTGAGACTAATCTTCATCCCTGACCTAAAATGGAATACATCAGATCTATTGCTAAAATCACTGGAAAAATAATGGGATCATTCCATTGCTCCAGAAGTACCTTACTCCCGACGCAATTCTCTACTTGTACAAGAGTCATATACGTCTTAAGATGGAGTATTCCTGCCACATCTTAAGAGCATCCTTTCCTGCCTTGGAAATTTAGTGGGTGATGACCTTTTCGTCTCTATACTTCTTCTTTCTCACAAGAGATGCTGCAAGTCTACCTCTGCTATATCATTACTTTATGGTAGGTGCTCGACTGAACTCCAATATACGATTCCTCTTTGTAAACAGTCTAGCTACAACAACCATCAACAAGTTCCCTCATTCTGCATCTATGCCTAAAACTAAACAAAAATTCCATAAGCAGAGGTTCTTTCTTAGAACTATCACACACATACACATATCTTCACACACATACATACATACATATATATATATATATACACACATGTTCACACGTGTGTGTGAAGAGAGCAAGAGAATTGATGTTTCAACAAACAAATGTATTATTTTTGTTTATTGAAGAAGTGGCACATTTTTATATCATTCGATTCGATTCATGTATTTGAAGGCATAGAATAATTTGTATCAGTGCGCATTATTTGTCATCCTGGCTGTCAACGATAAAACCGTTCAGTCAGTTGGGCACGCGAAGCAGGGGAAGGAGGAGTGGTAACATATAACGACATTAGCGGAACCGTACATTATAATGTCAGATCGCAGAGTTTTTCTGAAGAGATTGGAAAGTCTGAAAAATCTATCAGAGAAGCTGACGTGTTGTGGGAAGAAGAAGAAGAAGAAGAAGAAGAAGAAGAAAAAGAAGAGGAGGAGGAGGAACAGGTGGGTATGGGTAGGGAACTCGAAAACTGATCTACATTCCTTCCGATCTCTGGAAATATCTCCTTGACACGTCACATATGCAGCCAACTGGCGGAATTTTCAAGCAACATGGCGAGGATTTTGTCTGATGCATACTGATGACCTCAGAGAGCAAATCCCCGCATTGGAATTTGGAAAATGCATGCGCACATGAATCTGTCTTTCTATTATGCGGAAAGCAGTTGAAATGTAAGTCTTAATATGAGAGTGGAAAGATAATGCCAAAAGTAATGACTGTTAAAATGAGATTGCCAGATAAGATGGAGATGAGGAGGTTGGAACTAAACAAGATTTATGTCAAAGCAAGATATCAGAGACTAAAGATATTTTGAGAGCTGCAAGACATGAAAATATCACATTCTATTTTTTGATGTTCCTGCAAAAAGAAAAAAAGAAATCAAAAGTCGGAAATTCAAACAGGTGGAATACGAATGATGTTGATCACAGCATTTTACTCGGAAACAGTTTTTCACCATTCTTATGTTGTCTTACAAAGATTAAAATCAACATATAATGATGCTGAATTTTATGTTTAGCATCCTTGTTCCAATGTTGATCAATCTTCAGTCCAGCAATATCTTGACATACAAATTTAACTTGTTCCATTACTGCCGACGTATCTTAAAATAATTATTTCCACCTATAAAATAAATCTTACCTGTCTGTAAAATGTATGTATGTATGTAGGTTGTATGTCAGGTCATGTCATATGCTACTGGTACCATGTAACCCAGTACTACCTGCCTCATGGTCGGGTCACCGGCAACTAAACTGGTTCCCCCACCAGACTTGTTTGGTGAGGAAGGCGGCTAGTCTTCCTGAAGGATTAAAAACAAGACCTTCCAAAGGGCGAATGAACCATTTTTAGGCACCGGGTGTGTTTGTGTGTATGTATGCGTGTGTTGGGGTGGAGAGAGCTCTCGTAAGCCGTGGTGAAGGCAACCTTTCTAGGAGAAGCAAATCTCTGATTTAAAAAACCATAAAGTGGGAGACCAGTATCCACATTAATCTGGTCTGCAGTTTAACTTGTTGCTGGCTATCTTGCTCTTGCTTGTTGCTGGATCTCAACATTTTGAACCGAGAGAGAAACTTAGCTGTCGTACAAAGATGTTTGTAACATCATCTGTGTATAGATACTCCCTCAGACATTTGTCTATAAAAATGGTCCTGTGGCAAGAGAAAAGTTGTGACGTGTGGAAGCTTGAAATGCTGGAAGCATGTAATAATTGATCTCAATGACCATCTTCAGGGTCATGCCCGCTTGAGCATGTGAATTCACCGGTAGGATTAAAAAAAAAGTGTCTGAAGGAGTGGCACTCGTCTGACAAGACGTTGCAATCATCATCATGTCTGTCTGTCTGTATGTATGTATGTATGTTTGTATATCTTGCAAAAACTTTTGGCAGATGAGACGGATTTTCACGAGATCGGTATCATTTGGAAGTTCGACCCTTCGGACGACAAACAGCAAAAAATTGGCTAAAAACATTAATTCCTTCATCCTCAACTGGGCACTTTTCTACAGGGAAGAGTCGCTTTTTTTCCAATATTTTCGAAAGTCATCCTTTCTTTTCGATTTACTAGCCTTAATTTAAACCTTTGCCACTTGTGGTTTGACAATGGGCGCAACAGCAAAGACATCTCATGTTTTGTTTTTTTTTTCACATTCTTTTCCCACTTCATGGTATGGGTTCGAGCTTGCCTGCCTATTACCATTTTTTTTTTTTTTTTGCTCAACGCACATCTCCAAACACCTGGGCAACGCCGGGCACCCAGGCTAGTCTATAATATAAATCTCACCTGTCTGTTTAAATGTATGTATGTATGTATGCATGTATGTCTGCCTAAAACTTTCGACATAGGCGACAGTTTTTCACCAGATCGGTATCGTTTGGAAGCTCGACCATTTGGACAACAAATATCGAAAAATTGGCTAAAAATATTAATTCCTTCACCCTCAACTGGGCACTTTTCTACAATATTTTCGAAAGTCATCCTCTCTTTTCGATTGACTCGTCATTTCCGTCACTTTTTTTTTTTTTTTTTTCACGTTCTTTTCCCTTTTCACAGTGCAGGTTGGAGTCTGCTTGCCTACAACCACTTTTTTTTTTTTTTTTCACGTTCTTTTCTCTTTTCACAGTGCAGGTTGGAGTCTGCTTGCCTACAACCACTTTTTTTTTTTTTTCACGTTCTTTTCTCTTTTCACAGTGCAGGTTGGAGTCTGCTTGCCTACAACCACTTTTTTTTTTTTTTCACGTTCTTTTCTCTTTTCACAGTGCAGGTTGGAGTCTGCTTGCCTACAACCACTTTTTTTTTTTTTTTCACGTTCTTTTCTCTTTTCACAGTGCAGGTTGGAGTCTGCTTGCCTACAACCACTTTTATTTTCCTTTTTTATTTTTGTTGCTCAACACACCTCCAAACACCTGGGAAACGCCGGGCACTCAGGCTAGTATAATAATAAATGTTAGTAAAATAATTTTTAAAAAATAGACTTGCATTCACCGCCTAGGCGAGGGTTAGTGAAAGGGATGCTTGCCAGGAGGTGGGAAAGGAGAAGTAAGGTTACCATGCAAACACACACACACACACATACATCGACGATAATGGTAACTAAAAAATGTTAAATGGACTTACTAAATTTGAATCTTAATGCAATAGAAAAGATGAATTACTGCATTACTTTACATGCTTTTGAATGTATAAAATGTCTAAAATTTAAGGCTTAAGCTTAAGTTTAAAAGAAGATGAAATTCAGAGAATCTTGCTTAATTGATGCCTAATATGAGAAAATATTTATTAATTATAGATAAAATTTTACAAAAGTCAGAGGTGCTTGAATATTGATGAAAGGTTTTGACCTCTTTTTTGAATAAAACTAAATTAAACTAAATATATCTCACATAAAGCATCCTTATGCCTGGCAGCTGTAGTCACAAAATCATAATGATCGGTTATTTAGTTTAGGGGTAAATCCTATATATAGAAATATATAAAAATATACATATACTTTATATATATATATATATATATATACATATATATATATATATATATATATATATATATATATACTAGCAAGGAGACCTGACATTGCTGGGATTGAATAGGGATTATCAAATGTTTCACACTTACAACACTTTTATTGTCATCAAAATCAGTGAAATCACCTAGTTTTTAAGCTAACCGATTGATTGCCTACTCTAACCAGGGACCCACTGCAGTGCACTAGGAGGAATCCTCACATGCTCCCCACAATGACTTAGTCCACAGTACATTGTAGTCTCATTATAGAAAACGTACTGTTGATTTTATAAAATTATTTTTTAATAATGGCTTGAATTAAAGTTTAAAATGCAAAAGTCAGGTATCTTGGTCCAATTGTGTTCTAAACAAAAACATTCATTTCAAACGTGCTCCTTTCTTATCAAAAAAACTAATGTTCATTTTATATGCCAGGCTCTTTTACTTGTGTGGTGATGAAACTTCTCAAATGCACTTGTGATGTTAGGCTGTATAAGTGTGTTAACTTTATTCAAAATTGGACTTTTTCTTCTTTAATCAGATATTTCTCGGTTATTGATTTTCTATACTTATCGGAGGAATTCCATTAAAACAAACTTAAAAACGCTGCCAGAAGTACATTTGTGTGTATTTTTTTTTAATTGGCCCAGTTGTTTTGTAGTCCATAGAAAACAAACTCATAGCCACACACACAAAATACCTTATATATACCAACAGCGAGATCAACAAATATTCCGTCCTTCTATACTTTTATTGCCATCGAAATCTGAGAAATTTCTTATTTTTCAATTAAATCGATTGATTGCCTACTCTAGTTGGAGTACCCCCCCCCCTCAACCCGCGGTGTACTGGGAGGAAGCTTCACATGCCTCCTCGCTGTGACTTAGTCAACAATACATTGCATTGTAGAGGACCTTCTGTTGATTTTATGAAATTATCTTTAAATAATGGCTTGACTCAAAGTGTAAAATGCCAATTAAAGTATCGTAGGTCATTTGTGCTATAAACAGAAAAAATCATTTATAACGCGCCCCTGCCTTACCAAAGAACAGAACCAACTGTTATTTTATTAAATTTTTTTTACATAATCACTTGAATTAAAATTAAACGTACAGAAGTAAATTATCATGGTTCAGTTATGCTCTAAAAAGAAACATTTATTTCGAACGCACCCCTGTCTTATAAAAGAATCAGCAGTTGATTACTAGGCCTTTCTGCTTGTGTGATGATAAAACTTTTCAAATGCACTTATGTTAGGCTGCATAAAATTGTGAACTTCGGTAAAAATCGAATTTTATTTTTTTAATCAGAGTTTTTCGATTATCAATTTTCGATACTTATCAGACGCATCAAGTACATTCGTCTGAAATGTAAAAAAAATACTCGTTATAGCCGTTTTGGAATTCATAGGGAGCAACCTCTCTCTCTCTCTCTCACACACACACAAAGTTCTTTATATATATATATATATATATATATATATATATATATATATATATATATATATATATATATATATATATATGGGGTGTATAATGCATTTAAAGACATATTATTTTTACTATTGCAGTAAATTATTTGAATTTATATTTTCTATATTTAAGAATTATCAAACGCAATCTCTATAATTACACAAATAAAAAAACAGTTATCAATGTTTATTAAGATTATTTAGAAATAGAAGCGTTTTAAAATGTGCTTGATCCTTCGTCTACAAAATTTGCAAAAAGTTGAAGGATTAACATGGAAATCACGTTTATCAAGTTGTAAACGATTTTCCAGATATACTGAAAGCATTAGAACACTTGAATTCGTCAAATACAGCACACCGTTGGTGGCAATCCTAGAAGATCCATAAAGTCAATTGCAAAAGTACAAAATGTTCAGAATTAACAATCTAAAATGTTTCCTACGAAAAATATCAGATATAAGTGTCATGTTATGAGTTAAAATCGTTTTCTGAGTCTTTCTCCTCCAATCTTGAGCAGGTGGTGCAATAGGGCAAACGGTGGCTGATCAATTTTAATGCTTCCAAAACCAAACCTATCTTTTCGCCAACAACGTTCTGACCCACACTTGGCCCCAATTGATATGAATGGCTCCCATCTCGGAGAAGCTCTCTGCTTTGACAAGCTTCTAGGTCTGACCTTCACTCCTGATCTGAATTGGAAGATTTACATCTAATCCATTGCCAAGGTCACTAGAAAACGAGTTGCATCATTTTACTGCTCCAGAAGGTATCTCACTCCCGATGCAATCCTCTACTTGTACATGAGCTAAATACGTCCTTAAATGGAATACTGTTGCTACATCTGGGGAGGTGCTGCTCGGAGCACTCTATCCTGCCTTGGCAAAGTTCAAAACCGGATCAAAAATCTCGGAGGAGATGCCCTTTTCTTCTCCCTACAACTTCTTTCCCACAGAAGAGATGTTGCAAGCCTGGTTATGCTCTATCATTACTTTCATGGCAGGTAGTCGTCTGAGCTTCAATCTATTTTTCTCTGCATAACTTTCACAACAAAACAACATTCGCCTAGCTACAACCACTATCAACAATTTCATGCACTCTCTATCTGTACCTAAATGAAAACACAAATTCCATGGATAAGGCTTCTTTCCTAGATCTACCCACTTGTGGAACCCTGTTCTGCTAGTCTGCTTCCCTGCTGACTACAACATGGTCGTCTTCAAGTTCAATGTAAACAAGTTCTTATTGTCCCTTCAAATAATATAATTCTACCCAACTTCCACCACTAACGATCACTATGCTGGTCTCGGTGACAATCGTGCACTCATTAACCCTTATCCTCGAATGGTCCCGGAACCTTGATGAGTAAAATGAAAGCATATTTGAGTACATTATTTTGAATTAATAGCAGCATATTATTTCACTTTATATTTTCTATATATCAGAATCATCGGTGATTAATGAGCACCTTCATAACATGAAAAATACCTAAAAGACTCCATAGTTAAAGTAAAGTTCAATACAAAGAACAATCCGATTCTAGCTTATAGGAGACTCATTCCTCCCATAAAAGCTTAATTGAAGGAAACTTAAAAATTACAAAACGATATATTTATTCTTGTTTCAAAATTTTTTAGATGATGATTAAATAAATTGTATTATTTGGATTGCCGTTCTAATCTTGAATGTCCAGCCAATGTAACCTTCAGGAATATCTTGTTGAATGCGGGAATCTGTATGAAAGTTTGAATTAAACTCTTTATTTAATCCATGATGGTAGTTTTCCCATCCATCCATATCCCTTCAGCCCCTGGAGGGGCATAGGCCATCTACAACTTTTGTAGATGTTTTTGTAGCGAGGAGTTCTTTTTACAGGGTAGGGTTGCTGGCCCCATGCCCAACCTTTCCAGAAGGTACATACAGTGCCTAGCCTTCCCAAATGGTCACCCATCTGGTACTGGTCAGGCTCAACGTTGCTTAACTTTGGTGATCTGGCGAGAAACGGTGTATCAACGTGATTGTGCCATACATGATAGTAGCTTTTGCTCATTCCATAAGCTATGATCGGGTAAAAGTCTTAAATAATTCCTAATTTCATTCTTAGTATCGCCCGGACTGAGGCTTGAACCTTCAACCTCCAGAAGACTGTCACTTAGAACTGATTAGCACTTACATCCGTTGTGCCATGGTTTACATCAGCTGAAACATTGTGAGAATAGTCCATATAATGCATATTTATTCTTATCCTCAAAACCTTTTTTTAGTAAAATGGCAGAAATTCATTTATCTAACCCATATCCGTGGAGAAAAAAATAAGGGGGGGGGGATAGAGCAAGCAGAAAAAGACTAATTTAAAAAGAAAAATTTAACATTTAACTGGATTTGTAAACTTACTTTCTCCTGATTTAAAACGTCCAACCACAAAGTGCCACATTTTTTTTTATTTTATAATTTCAGTACAGTAAGAAAATTGTACCCTTTAACTTGAAATTTTATTCAACTGTATAAAATTTCAAGTTAACGTTGTGAGGAGATTTATTAGCAGAAGTAAATGTATGAATACTTTTATTTTTTGTAGATAATTTTAACCATACGATTAAAAGACAAATCAGAATAAATGAAAACTGAAATCAAAGGATTAATAGTTAAAAGATGTTTATTTTACTTAATCAAACTTATATTGCTAAATAATTTAAGGTTTATATATATATATATATATATATATATATATATATATATATATATATATATATATATATATGTGTGTGTGTGTGTGTGTGTGTGTATGTATAATATATTATATATATATATGCTATTATAAAAAAGTATGTTTTGTGTGTGTGTGTGAGAGAGAGAGAGAGATCCCTATGGACTCTTAAATGGGTGGGCTGATTTTTTTTTTAATTTCACACAGATGTACTTTATGCGCCTGGCAGTGTTCTTAGATATGTTTTGTATTAGAATGTTTTTGATAAGTATTGATAAAAAAAAAAACGATGAAAGAAGGAACAGGCGATTTTGACAAAAGTTAACGCATTATACAGCCTAAGATCACAAGTACATTTGAGAAGTTTTATTACCGCACAAGCAGAAAAGTTCAGCATATAAAATCAACAGTTGGTTCTTCGATAAATAGATGTGCGTTGGAAACTAATGTTTCTGTTTAGGGCACAATTGAACCATGATATGATACTTGACTTTTGCATTTTAAACTTTTATTCAAGCCTCTATCACTGCATTGATATCAGTTCTTTTATATTGAGGAGGAATGATTTACCATCAGAACGTAAGTGGTAGTAATAGTAGTAGTAGTAGTAGTAGTAGTAGTAGTAGTTACTGTCCTTCTTATATCCCTCTCCACCCAGAAAGAAACATTAGGTAATTCTCCTGATGAATCCGAGCATTAATCAATCATGGTTGTTTTTCGAGTTAGGATGTTTTCATTTGATACTTATCACGTTGTCTAACACACTTTCAATTAATTAGATTGTATTAAATCTTCAATTTGGTCAGGTGTAAGACTTTCATGCGACCCCGGCTACAGAGATACTCTGGTCCGTGTTGTTCATGTCGCCATTTTGTTTGTCTTCGCACCATGGGATGATTTTTCCCCTCCTTTGACCGAAATGCACTTCCATGCAGTAATTTGTTAATTGAGTTTCGTTCCTAAGTCTACTTCAGTTTATTAACTGTTTATGTGGGACATATGACTTCTAATTGAACCTACCAGGAATACAGCACATTTATATTAGATAGATATTTAGAGAGGGGAAAGGAGCATAAACGTATAGCAACAATCATAGTAGTAGCAGTGCTTCATACACTGGTGGCCTGTATTTATATTGTATTTTCTTTCTAGCAAATATTTTAGTCCATGTATTAATATTAAAATTTAAAAAAAACATCATAACTCAAATATAAATTTAAGATGACAATTGGTAACAGAAAAAATGTGGCAGATAAATTGTATAAGTAAGGTCACTTCTTCTTGTGTGTGTCTTTGAAACATGTGATCATACGACAGTTTTCCAATTTTTTTATGCAGTCCTTTGCATTATTGTTAAATTCTGTAAGGTATTCCAAGCTGCACCAATTGGGCAGTAAAGGAAAGAAGAGGTAATGTTGCATCGTATGGTCATCTTCTCCACATTTGCATATTGATGTTAGTTTTGTAACCTCTACCTGGCCATAGCAACTTTTGATTGACTCATTCTTGTTCTCAGGCGATTAAGTGTTTCCCATTGGAGCCAGGGTGCTTCTGAACCAGGCTCACATGGGGAGACAACCATGTCAGTAGAAAAGGGGGGCATTCTTTAGCTATCTGGTCCACAGCTATAGTCTTTCTGAGATGTTGTTAGGGGTTTGACAAGACTAAAAAAATACTTCTTGATTTCAGTCATTGGTCAATTAGTTCAAATCCATGAAGGAGATGGCGTTTAACACTAATAGCTTTTGTGATCTCTATTCGACTAACAACTTCCTATCTCACATGATATCACGAACATCTACGACATTACTCCTCAAAAATGGAGAATAAACATAAGCAGAGAGCGACCGATTTTGAGGTGAGGGTAGGCATTTAAAAAAATTTGGGCTGGATTGGTATGTAACCATATTCAGGACAGGTTTCTGAGTTCTTATATATATTGCTTCCAAAATTATATACATGTATAAAGTGAATTTTTCCTCAATATAAATGTTTAAATTTGAATTGAATTTGTAAGTTTAAAAGCCAGTTTATTTTTTTATTTTTTGAATGAACATTTATTTGTTTAAACTCAACAAAGTTTCAACAATATAACGCCATCATCAGAAACATAGTCAGTTTGTATTTTTTTTCTTTTTCTTTATCCTTCCTTGTGGAATGGTATAATATAAAAAGTAAAGTCTGTGTGTTCTTCAGTGGCAATATATTCAAATGTTCTCATCATGAGGAACGTGTGGCTTGCATGAAATGCATTGGTGATATTTTTCCTCGATGTAAGCGTTGTTTAAATTTTAATTGAAATTTGTAAGCTACAAAAAATAAAATAACGCATTTTTTTTTTTTAGAATAAATATTTATTTGTTTAAGATCAACCAAGTTCCTCCAATATAACGCCATCATCAGTAATAGAATCAGTTTGTGTCTTTTTTCTTTATATATAAAGTTATCTCCGTTCCCGTGTTAAGTCATAGCTAAGAAACTCCTCAACAGGATCAAACACCTGATCAAGTCGGATATGCACTGTTTCTTTTAAGGACCAGCTGCACAACGTGTGAAGCAAGTTGAAAACCTGCACAAAATATCATGTATCACGAAGACCAAGTTCCTTCAAATCATGATGGTCTTTGGGTGTCATTCCAATGAATTCATATCTCATCTGTGGGAAAACATAGAAGTTACTGCCTGAGAATTTTTAAGACTTAACAAGTTCCAACATCAGGACAGTTTCTTTGATTGAGCTGTATCCTGGACAAGATCGTCTAAGAGATGAACATTGAATCTTGAGACTATATCAATTATTAGCCAGGGTATGACGTTTTTTCTTTTCTTTACAAAATGTATCAAATTTGTCCCAACACTCTGTAAATTATGTTTCTGCTAATTTAGTGTACCTCTCAACGTATATTATCACAAAAACTTTGATATTGTCTTTTAGTTTTTCATAATAATAATTGGTTGGTGCACAATTGAAATTTACAAATTTATAAATATAGCGCAACTAGCAGGTTACCCAGAGTTTGCCGGTCCTAAAATATGCTTAAATATTATATTTTAATTCATGCCGATTTCATATTTATAATTATAGAGCCAAAAACTCTTTTATCATATTTGACCTAATATATAATAGTGATTTCAAAAGCTTTATAAAAAAGCACTACTTTGTGTGCCATCAGCTATAATCGAAACCAAAGAATACAGCTCCCCAGCCTTATCCATTAGCTTATGTCCTAAACCCATGCGTATACAAAACCTGCCAAAAATAACGTTTAACCTATAACTTTTAATTAGAAAAAAAAGCGGTATCATCGACTTACGCTACACCAAAATCAATGTTTCCTTTTAATAACACCTTAGCAGTAATTTTACCGGCTAAGAACCAAATCGAAAGTGTGCTACAGGTCCAAATACCCTATATATCAAATTTCAACTCTATAGACCTAACATTTAGAGAGAGATTTGGGAGAGACTTTTTGCACACACAGTGACAACATCACTATAATATATATATACTAGAAGATGTGCCCAGTGTTGCTCAGTATTGAACTTACTGTAAAATCCCTAAAAAATAATGAAGTAAAAAAACGAAAACAAATTAAGACTTATGCACGCAAATATTATGTTTTTTTACAAACAGTTCACTTCTTGTAAGTAAAAAAAAAAAAAGATACTTGAGCTGAAACCAGAACCTAAAGAGGGTGAGTCAAGTACAATAACTATTAGGCCAGCTTGGCATGGTATTGAAAAAGTAAAACTGTTGACAAACGAATAAAAATCCGATAACCCCCAAGTACAACATTTTCAGTTTGGACCTCTTAGCAGCGTTTTTTTTTTCTGGATGAAAACGAATTTCCACGTGTCTGAATATCTTATATACCAAAATTCAAGTCTGTAGATCAAAAATTTGTTGATTATATAGGTTGAGAAGTATCCTCACACACACACACATTTTCATTATATATATATATATATATATATATATATATATATATATATATATATATATATATATATATATTTAATGAGTAAATGGTAAAAAAAAAAAAACTGAAAAAAGTTCTCAATACTACTGTAAAGCAAAAAATATTTTTTATTAACGTTTATAATCTGCTTAGTTACATATGTTTCCACTACCGAAATCAAATTAACGATCTAATAATTTCATCAGATTTTGCAGAAATCTGCAAAGTCTGATGAAACTATCGGATAGGTAATTCGATCCCGGTAATGGAAACATATGTAACTAAGCAGATTAAAAACGGTAATATATATATATATATATATATATATATATATTTCCATGTACTAAACCGTTTCTATCTTAAATTCTTTTCAATGCAGTATAGAAACTATGCATAAATAGAATTCAGCATCATAGTGAAATGGAACCAATCATCTAATAAGATACCATAAAAATGAATAAGTAATTAATTAACACTCGCAAGTTAGTTAACCTTCATGTAGTCGCTCACATGTCCATGACTGAGTATGTTAAAAAGTTTGTTTTAATAATTTTTTAATAGAAAAAGTAGGCTTTTAATATCAATATCAGGGGGAAAAAAATCTCAACTTTATAAGTATATAGATTTTTATTCTACTAATAGTGTTTGTTCACAGCTGAAATCATAAGATTTTAATTGTTTTTCTTCTGATTTGGCACAACTCTTTGTATAACGATAAAGGTTCACTTGTTCCAACGCTTTGTGTAAATAGTCACTGAAAGCAAGACGCAAGCAAACACTTAATCGGACAGGCCTTGTACTATCTCCGGTTTGTCAATGTTCCTCTTAATGGAAACAAACTCAAAGAAAAACATTCATCAGTGAACAGAAAAGGAAAACCACTTTTAATTGAAAATGTTTAAGACTTAATGGGAAAACTAATATCGATGCCAAAGGGAGATAATTCTGTTTTGTATGCTTTCGCCTTTTTGATTGGTTGTTTTAGATAGGTCTCTTTTTGTCCTTTTCTTTTGATGTCCCACTTTGAACTGATCTACCCTCTCACTCGCTCTCCTTCTTTCTTTCTTTCTGTCTGTATCTCTCTCTCTTTCTCTAAACAATTATTCAATTCATCCTCTGTTTCTTTTAATCATATATTTCTCTTTTCATCATGTCTTTTCTGCTTCAAACATTCTTTCTCTAATCTTCCTCCCTATCTCCCGTGTCTTTCCAATATTATGCTCTCGTTTGACCTTTCTACTCTTTCTCAAGTTCATTCTTTGTTACTCTCTTTCTCTTTATTCTAATTATATTTTTCTCTTTGTCTTTCTCAATCATGTCTCTTTTGCTTCATGCATTCTTTTTCTTTTCTTTTTCCCTTTTTAACACCACTATTTCTCTCTCATATTTGCATCTTTAATTTTTTTTCTCTCTATCAGCTCCTTTCCACTTGATTTCTTAGTTTTTCTGCTTTGTCGGGGGGGGGGGGGCACAAAATTTGCGAACGGCAACAACACCCCTCTCTGAAAACAGAGTCGCCTATAGGTTATGAGTGGCGGCCCATGATGCCTTAAACCGAGATCATGGTGGCTGAGACATTTTTCTACTTCAATTCTTACTTTGACTAGACGGGAAATCAGAGAGGTTCGATTTAGTATTCATGTTTATCTCCAATCGTATTATTCAATTTGATTCTCCAGAGAATCAACACCTATTTCTCCTCCTTATTTTCTCTCTAAGATACGTGGATGTCGTAGCTGAGGGTTAATCATATTGAAAACAAAACAAAAAAAAATTACTAATGCCAAAGAGTAATGTTTTCTTGACGTCGTGTTTTCTGAGAGTAATGCTCCCAGCCTCACTGTGAAATTTCCTTCTGCAACCAATGCTTTCTAAGAGGAATGTATTCTAAGAACAATGCATTCTAAGAGCAATGTATTCTGGGATCAATATATTCTTGGAACAATATATTCTAAGAATATAAATAATTATTCTACCTATAAAATTATATTTGACAACTTTTTTCGACATTAAATAATCTGTAGATGGTTGATATGCCGTAAACGAAACCAAATTTCCTTTTCTTTCAATTATCTTTCTCCCTCCACCCCATAATTTCCTTTCTACTTGTGTTTCTGTCACTCTATCATGCCCTTTTGTCTTCTCATTTTTCTTAATTTATTATCTCTCTTTTTCTTCATACTTCCTTTTGCAACTAATCCAAAATATGTAGCTTTTTTTATCATACTTTGGATTTCAGGAATACGTCCATAACATTCAGTCCAACAGTGGCTTTGTTGTTGTCGGATTGAGGTAGGGTTCTCTTCAGTCCTCTGGGGTTCATCTTCCTACACTCTATCTTCTCTCTAAGAAAGGACTAGTTTATTGTTAATCATGTTAGCCAGCAGAACTGCTTAAATATTTTTGTAGGCCAGAGAGCACTTATCCTAGTGTGCTAGCTTTTCAAAACCTTATCTGACCATGTGAGAGGCGGTAAATACATTTGTACTTTGAATTTATCTTCAGCACTCTCTTTTTAAACTCTTTTGGTACTGTACCATTACCTTCCCTTCTACACATTCATGCACACATACAGACACCAGAAGGCGCTGAGGCCTTTAATGATCTCTCTTTTTGCCACGCGAGTTGATGCTAAGTTCAGGAACTATAAAAGCTGAAACACAAAAAAAGATTGTTTTTTTGGCCAACACACTGCACTGTGGACCATGCCCAAACGCATGCACCCGTTCTTTACAGGTTTTCTTAGAAATATATATGTGTTTATGCATGCAATTCAACTTAGAATGAACCTTCCTGAGCTCTATTAAATAAATATGGTATCGTCTTCGTTTTGTTCTTTGTTTTATTTGCTGCTTGTACTATAAAATACACATATATATGTTCTTTCTAAGAGTTCACAAACTCCGAATGTTCTAACCGAGTGGTTTCTTCCTAGAATTGTATTGGTAAAGAGTAGTTTGTCATATTAAAAGCCTCACATTTTTTCCTCTCTTTCTCTCTCTCTCTCTCTCTCTCTCTCTTTCTCTCTGCCTTTTTCTTTTATACTATTT
This sequence comes from Euprymna scolopes, assembly GCF_053919585.1. Lineage (NCBI taxonomy): Eukaryota > Metazoa > Mollusca > Cephalopoda > Sepiida > Sepiolidae > Euprymna > Euprymna scolopes. Next base: position 56,382,756 of record NC_136483.1, read on the forward strand.
CTCTATCTCTTCACAATTCTAATTCTCTTTATCAAGCACTTTTTCTCTTAACAAATCTCTCTCTCTCTCTCTCTCTCTCTCTCTCTCTCTCTCTCTCTCTCTCTCTCTTACAAGGTTTCTCCATCTCTTGTTCTTTTCTCTTCACAATTCTTCCTCTCTTTTTCTCTAACATTTTTTCTTTCCTCACACATTCTATTTCTTTTTCTTATGGACTTTGAATTTTATTAGAACTAGTCTAGACCCTCATGCATAAACCTACATAAACAGTGCCATAACCCCTTTGCAGGTTTGAGGGCAGCGGTCTGCATGGTGGATATCAATCATGTAACATGGCAGCTCCCATCCCTCACCAAAATATGTCATCTGACAGCTTCTGAACAGTTTTGTAGTACCCAACTCCACTCACAGGGCTTGGTTTGACCTGTGGCATATGGTTGTTCAAACACTTGTCAAAAGTGTCATGAGGCCGGATAGAACACTTAATCGATTGATTAGAATGCAAGCCTTCAAATTGTCCAGCTGCACAAGCTGCATATGTACATATAGAAAATAATAAAGGACTGTAGATGAATATATTCTACACATTCAAAATATTTAGAACCTGATGGATAAGAGCTTAAATTCATTAATATAGGGTGATTAAGGAAAGTAAAACCTAATCATGGAATCCTTAATAAAATTCACATTCTTTTTGCAATCCAACTGTATTTGATACAAATCAACATTTTAATTTAATTTGTATTTTACTTGTCCACCAAGTTTCAGTCTTTGTTTTGTCATTGTTCAATGATATGCAATGAATGGGCATTTGTGCATGGCAAGCACAAGTGAATATAACTGATTCGGACTTTCCAGTGCAGGTGTAATCTACGGATTTGTTTGGATAGGCAGAGACAACATAATTAAATTTTAAAACAATTCATTTTAAAATGGGTATAGTCTATTTTTTTAATATCGGCTTATGTGTGTGAAAGGTCGTAATGTACATGCGAACATGATATACCCAAGTGCATTATCTATATATCTATAAAAGTGAAAATGTCTGTGTGTGTGTCTGTGTGTGTACATTTCCCTACCAAACTACTGTGTCAATTTTGTGTCTAGGCTCGAGATTTGACATAAGGGGTATTGAGATTTGAGAAAATCTTTGTAATTGGTTTTCGACCAAAAATTTGGCTGTCAAGGGGTCAAAGTTCAACGATTTGACCTTTGAAAATTCTACCAAACTCCTCAGCCAATTTTTGGTCTAAAGATTTGAAATTTAAAAAATTACTTGGACATGGATCAAACTTTTTAATTTGATTTGAACCCAAAACAATAAATTTTAAGGGGTTAAAATTGTGGTCAAAGTAAAAAAAAATTGACCTCTGCTAAATTACTCAGCCAATTTCTAGTCTAAACATTTGAAATTTTACATAGGGGGTATTCAACCAAAGGGTAAGCTTTTTAATCGGTTTGGGTCGTAAATTTGAGCTGTCAAAGTTCCAAAGATTTGACCTTTGCTGTCTCTAGCAAACTATTCAGCCAATTATTGGTCTAAACATTTGAAATTTTACATAATGGGTATTCAGACATGCGGCAAGTATTTTAATCAGTTTTGGTGCGAAAATTTCACTGCCAAAAGGTCAAAGTTGAAAGAGTTGACCTTTGCAGATTCTACCAAACTCCTTCCACCAATTTTGGGTCTAAACCCTTGGAATTTTATTAGTAGGTAAATTGGACATGGGTCAAACTTTTTATTTTGATTTGAAACCAAAACAATAAATGTTAAGGGGTCAAAGTTAAAAAAAAAATGACCTCTGTGGTGTCTACCAAATTACTCAGACAATTTTTGGTCTAAATATTTGAAATTTGACATAAAGAGTATTCACACATAGGACAAGTCATGAACATTACATAGGGCCCGAGCTACTCTGGGCTGACCTGCTAGTATATCTATAAAAGTAAAATTTTATGGGTGTGTGTGTTTGTGTGTGTACATTTCCCTACCAAATTACTCTGTTAATTTTCACTCTATAGACTCGAGATTTGACATAAGGGTAATTGAGATTTGGGAGAAGTGGTTTTCGGACAGAAATTGGGCTGACAAGAGATCAAAGTTCAACGATCTGACATTTGAAAACTCTACCAAACTCTGCCACACATTTGGAGTCTAAACACTTAAAATTTTAGATGTAGGTTACTTGGACATGGATTAAACTTTTTAATTTGATTGAAGCCCAAAACAATAAATCTTAAGGGGTCAAAATTGTGGTCAAAGTTTAAAAAAATTGACCGCTGCAGTCTCAACCAAATTACACAGTCAATTTTTGGTCTAGACATTTGAAATTTTACTAAAAGTGTATTCAGACAAAGAGCAAGCTTGTTAATCGGTGTTTGGGCGAGAATTTGTCAGCCAAAGGGTCAAAGTTCAAAAGACTTGACCATTGCTTTCTCTAGTAAACTATTCAGCCAATTTTGAGTCTAAACATTTGAAATTTTACATAAAGAGTATTCAGACATGCAGCAAGCTTTTTATTTAGTTTTTGGGCGAAAATGTGGCTGGCAAGAGGTCAAAGTTAAAAGAGTTGACCTTTGGAAACTCTACCAATTTTGGGTCCAAACACTTGAAATTTTAGATGTAGGTTACCTGGACATGAATTAAACTTTTTTAATAAATATATATACATATGCACATAAAGTTATGAACAGTACATAGGGCCCGAGCAAAGCTGGGCTGAACTGCTAGTATATAAATAAGATAGAAATTATTTATAAAAGAATTTTCTGATTTTTTTCAGACTGAATCTTGTTTCTCATATCATCCAATGACTCCGTGTTTCACACTAAACCCCCGCCCCGACCCAAAAAACATGCCATCAAACTTAATTACAGAGGATCAAACAATGAAGAAAAGACGTAAACAACTACAACAGGTAATTTTGTTTGGAGTGTATTTTGTTGTCAAAACTATAATCGGGAGGAAGAATGAACAAGTATTGTTTTTGTTTGTTTTTTGTTTGTTTGTTCTTTTTTGTTTTTGTTTTTGTTTTAATATCGTCATTATTTTCTGGGATTTAGCATCTTATTTATTTTTTATTTATTTTGTAATGCTAAGATTAAAATTTAGCTGTCACGTTTGAAAAATGTAAGTGCATGCATAAATACATTTCTCGATACAATATATCTAATATATATATATATAATGTGTGTGTGTGTGTGCCAATGAAAAATCATAATGGGTTGGCTGTGGAGAAGCTTACAAGATTTAAGGGCAATTTAAAACCAATTTGAGATTGTGAAATGTGAAAGAGTGTGGAATATTAATGAGGGAGTTAATGACAGGGAAGAAAATGTTGAATGAAAAAAAAAAAGAAGACCCATAGAAATGAGAGGTAAAGACAAAGAAGAGGACATCGCACCATCATCATCGACTGAGTTTTCCATGATGTGACTTACCAACTTGATAGAAAGTATAAAAGCTTGGGGTTGGATCCAACAAAAAGAGATAATGAAAACGTTTTCTGAAGTGAATGGAACGATTTCTTTTGTTTGTAATCACTGGTGAAGGTGGGTGGGTAACACTTGCTTGAGCACTCCATGGGGTGGGGGGATAACTGTTTATTTACTGAATATAGATATATTTCGCTTTCTTCGTGGCCATATGTTGTATACTGGGGGGTTCTCTATGACATGGAGGGGTGTAAAACGTGTATATAAAACAGGTAATGTACAAACAAGAGGACCACACCGCGTATATGTTATATAGTCGTCTATGTAATGCTCGTTGCGTGTATGTACATTTTTAACACATATAATAAACAGATATAGATACCTTCAACAACAGTTCAACAAACGGGGCAAATAGCACCATTGTTTTTTTTGCCCAGACAAGGGAAGGGCATGCCCTTTTGGTTGGAACCATCGCTGTATTGTTCCAGACGCTTTTGAAAATGCAATTTTCTACCTTGACAATTCCTTTTTCAGAGATTACATATTACTGCCTTTCCAGCTGAATGCTTCCATAGCTGAATGATTCCCAACCAGTTAAGAACTTTTCTGTCCCGTCCACTCATTCCAACAAGACTTCCTGACTAACTCCTTACTTGCCTGTATATATTCAAACTAAGCCTTTCTGCTTACTAATTTGCAACACACAGAAGCAAAGATATCAGATAAAAGTCAAAGATAACTTCAGTTCGTGCTTTGAATTTTGCAGCCAGTTATACAGTTATATCATTGATGATTCATGATTAAGATGATATATATGCATCAATCTAAGCAACGCCCACTTCTAATCTTTAGTGCATTTAAGAGTATGATGCCTCTTTATGAGAAATAAAAAAATGTTATAAATAGACACGAAGAAAAAACATGAAATACTGAGCGTTTGTCTTAGCATTACTTATTTTAATGTATATTTTATATCCTATGCTCATACCTCTATTTTTACTTTTATTATTTATTAGACTATGGTAGCATTTCGACGATTATTTGGTCTTCGAGAGTAGAAAATTGATCTTAGGTTTACTTACGATAATCTTATAACTCTCGCTTCCTCACTATTTTGTTCTTGAATTAATGAGTGATTTTTCTGACAAGTGAAAATTGCTGTTTTCTGGTTCGGCTGTTATTTTGAGTGTGTAGTATATGGAGATTTTTATCCTCTAGTAATATTTATCATCATTCAATTGTCAGTCTATCCATCTCATTAACCCTTATCTTCGAGTGCTTTTTAGCCTTGATAACTGGTAATTTATCAGTAGCATAAAGAAAAAAAAACTCCTAAAAAATTAAAACTAAATATGTTCATTGTTACTCCTATTATATTGTAGTATTATTATTAGACTGGGATAGTATTCAGAAGAAAAGGATAAAAAGAATGAATTGACAAATTATGAACCTTCATCTCAAAGTATTCCAAAAAAAAAAAAAAAAAGTAAAAATAATTTGTAACTTTTCTCCACCTCTCCTGAATTCTACCCCAGTCTAATCATAATACTACAAGAATGTATGTACGAACAATAGACTTTTCTAGATGATCTAAATAATGTTCTTCTGGACACAAGTTACAAGTTATTTCTAACTAGTACAACTTTATTTCCTTAAATAACTTCTGCCTTTGTCACTACAGGTTTTTTATTATTATTATTATTATTATTATTATTATTATTATTATTATTACTACTACTACTACTACTACTACTACTACTTCCTGAAGTTTTTTTAATAATAATAATAATAATCAGGAAAGATGGAGAAAGCATGATTGGTTATTTGGGTCATCTGTAACAATAAAAGTGTGATTTTCATAAATTAATGCCAGGAGGAATTGTTTCCAATTCTTTTCATGCCACTAACAGAACAATTTGTCCGTTGCTGTGGGCACTCATAAAGATTTTATTTCGTTTTCATGCATTTCCATATTTATGAGTCTTTATGCACGTTCTCATAGTAGTCTCATATGACATCGTCCACGGTTATGTAGTGTTTTTATGCACTACTGCAGGAATGCTCTACAGAAGAGTTCAGAAAGTATTCGTTTACTGGACAACCATAATATCACCTTTTGACCACACTTCATCCTTTTTCTACTGCTGAATCCCACATGCCTTGAGGACACGCACACACACACACATATATATTGTTATTTATTTGAAGGTAAACAGTTACATTTGGTCGCTACAAACAGCCATCTGTTTCAATCAACGAGACTTCGTCAGGCGACCCTCAACCATTCGACACTATAGAAAAAAAGGAAAAAACTGAGCTCTGTTTACCTTCGAATAAATAATTAAAAAAATATTTTGCTCTTGTTATCGAGCACTATCTAACAATCTCGTTGTATTGATTAGTCCCTACTTTTGAATATCTCAAGCCTGGATATATATATATATATATATATATATATATATATATATATATATATATAGTAAGTTATAAAATATATATATGCTGATTAAGCTACACTGAATATTCAACGTTTCATCCACTCTAGGACTCTTCAGGCTTATATACTTTATAACTTACTAACTAGCTCTACCTACGTATTGAGCACTTTTGAAGTAAATACTTAAAGTTTACGCATAAATTCATACTTTCGTATATTAATTTTATGTGAGTAAATGAAGTATTTATATATATATATATATATATATATATATATATATATATGTATATGTATATTGCTTTAAACAAATTGGCCGGCAATACCGAGGGGCCTGTTTCATCAACAGACTCATCAGGAGCTAATCGTTGATCATAAATAAAAACGATTAACTTCTGATGAGTCTGTTGATGAAAGGGGCCCCTCGGGTTTTGCTGGCCATTTTGTTTAAAGCAATGTATAAGTTCTGTACCGTTAAACAGCTATATATATATATATATATATATATATATATATATATATATATATGTGTGTGTGTGTGTGTTTGTGTGTGCTAGCAGGGAGAACCGACGTTGCTCGGGATTGAATGAGAATCAGCAAATGTTCCACCTTCCCATATGTATATTGAAACCAGAGAAATCTCCAATTTTTTCAATCAAGTCAATTGATTGCCGACTCGAGTACGGGACCAATCCCCCACAGTGTACGAGGAAGAAGCTTCACATGCCACTGTGGTGACTTAGTTCACAATACATTTTAGTATACATTGCACGGTAGAGTATCTCCGGTTGATTTTATAACATTATCTGTAAATAATCGATTGACTTAAAGTTTAAAATGCAAAAGTCAAGTATTATAGTTCAATTGTGCTCTAAACAAAATCATTCATTTCGAACGGGTCTCTATCTTATGAAAGCACCAGCTGTTCATTTTTTGAAAATTTTACATTAATCCGATTGTTATCCATTTAGGAAAAAGTTAATAACCTAAATTTATTCACATAAGCATTGCAAATCGTGTTTCAACTAAGTTGATTATGCATTATTTTGATTATTCAGACTACGGTTCTCATCTGAAGTATTATTCATGATTCCAACAAGGTACACTTGGAGATGGTCTGAGGTAAACTCTGCTGAAACATTCAATTGTAAGTTACACTTTTCTAAAGGTTGAAGTTCAATCCTCAGCAAGGGCGGCACTTAAATTACAAAATACAATTGCAAATTACTTAGGACTGATGGAACGAGAGGATGTGACCCCCATGGATTAAATAAAGAGTTCCAGCCGAGTTAACCTACGACCTTCTACATGTGTACCTTGTTGGAATCATGAATCTTTCTATCAAACTCGGGAATCTACATGAAATTTCAAATGGAAACATTTATTTAATCCACAGGGGTGACATGCTCTCATTCATCAACCATGACCGGGTAGAAGTCTTAAGTAATTTGCAGTTGTATCGCTTGCAGTGAGGAATGAACCTTCAGCCTCCAAAAAAGTGTCACTTAGTACTGGATTTATTATTTAGTACTTTATCCGTTATGCCACAGGTGCTTTTTTTATTTATTTTTTTTTTATTACATTTTCACCCCAAACAAGGTGCTTTCGAATATTTGTCGTTATTTTCTATTCTCACGTGACAGTTAACGTTTTTGGAAAGTATTTGGAACTACTGCATACTAAATAGTTGGAAATATCTACTTAAAAAACTACAAAAATGTAAACTTTTCTTTAAAGATAACTTTCTTTGCAATATTTGGAACTATCTCCGAAAATAGTTGAAGATGTATCCTTAAAGTGAAACCATGAATATTGTATATTCCAACATTTACGTTCTTAGCGATCACCATTATTAACATTTGTTTTGCTTAAAATTTTATTTTGTCAAAACCTTATAGCCTCAATTTATTTATATATTTAAATGAAGGGAAAATACGTTTGCAAATGGTGTTTTATTTTGGTCAAATATCTAAAATATTTTATGTAGTCACTATTCCTACATAGCAAATCGATGCCTCCATTCAGTCTCGAAAGACGATGCCTACCCCTGTAAAAGTAGCTCTGCATGTAATTGTGAGGTAAAGGTTGCACAGTCTCCAACCACACCTCTTCTGAATCGGCACTACTTGAGTCCTGTGGCAAAGATAAGTCCAAGACGACTAGAAACAATGCCGAGATAAACAATACATACAGCGATACAGCACCTGGAAATCCCAAATGGTCACCCATTTTAGTACTGACTAGACTCAACGTTGCTTAATACCGATGATCTAATAGGAACCGGTGTGTTAACGTGATTTTGCTGCATAGCAAATAATTAATAAAAATTAATAAAGGAACATTTCATTTTATTTCTATTTTATGTTTAATAAAGGAATATTTTCAATGTGGCAGACAAAAATATGTTTGACAGATGTTTAGATTTAGTATCTGTCTATCTGTAGCCTAACTCACATTTCTTAAAAATATTATTTCATATTCTTAAACATTCTTTTTAATTCTGAAATATTGAGAATTTAAAGCATAATAACGTTGGCACACCGGTTTTTATTAAATCATTGAAGTTAAGCAACATTGAGCCTGGCCAGTACCAGACGAGTGACCATTTGGGAATATCAAATGCTTTATGTAGGAGGGTGCCGCCATTTTCTTATAAAAGCTGAAAAAAAATTAATGTGATTATCTTCCTTAAATGGGATATACAAGCGATTATGAACTTCATATTCCCATGAAAATTCCTCCTTCAGAGGAAGCCGGTTAAATCCGCCTAGGGTGAATGCCACGTGTCTGTTTGTATGTATGTATGTATGTATGTATGTATGTATGTATGTATGTATGTATGTGTTTGTGTGTGTATGTATGCATATGTATGTGTATATATGCATATATATATGCATGTGTATGTATATGTAGGTAATTGTATGTGTATGTATGTATGTATATGTGCATATTTGTACGTATTTGTATGTGTATATGCATGTATATGTGTGTTTGTTTATGTGTGTATATATATGTGTGTATGCATATGTATGTATATGTGTGTGCATACATTGGTTATGTGTATATATATATATATGTGTGTATTATGTATTGCGTATGTATGTATGTATGTTTCTAGATATGTATGTGTGTATATGTATGTTTGCGTGCATGTATATATCTATGTATATATACCAACGACCGTCTTCAGTGTCATATCTTCTTGAGCGCGTGAAATAAGTCATTTTTGGGCTCATGGACTTTCATTGTCTGAGGGAGTGGCACTCGTTTGACAAGACGTTGCCATCATCATGTATGTATGTATGTATGCATGTATGTACGTATGTATGTAAACGTCAAGAATCATTGTTGTAATTTAAAACTATCACTGCTAACTGAGTTATATTTCATTCAAAACAGATTCTGTCATAGATAAAGATTGTTTATGTATTATAAGATGTTTACCAAACCCTTCACACAGATAGAATAGGACAGTTTATTTTACCATGAGAGATTCAGCATCTTTCAACAGTCCATGCCCTTTATAATAATCTATCATCTTTTCAACACTTCGACCAATGTGGAGGAACAAAAAAAGAGATGATGTAGATAAATATTTGTATTAGTTGGAGTATTCACACTACTCTGCTCGTGTTTCTGTATGTCTGAGATGAGGATTATTTGTGTACTTATTACTACTGTTCTCATCTTTCACAACATTTCAGTCAATATAACCTCTGAACTTCTTCAGGTGTATCTTGTTGAACCCAGGAATCTGCACGGAATTTCAAATGGAACTCTTTATTTAATCCATTCTCTCGTTCCATCAGTCCTAAGTCATTTGCAATTGTATTTTGTTTTTGAAGTTTCGCCCGTGCTAAGGATTGAACTTCAACCTCTAGAAAAGTGTAACTTACAAGTGAGTTTTACCAAGTACTCTATCCATTACACTACGGGTCCTTGTATGAGTTCTGTTGGAAATTCCATGCTGATTTTCAACAAGCTACTCTTGAAAAAGGTCCAAAGTTACGTCGGCCAAAACGTTGTGAGAATAACACTTAAAATGACTTATCTTGGATACTATTCTCATAATGTTGAGGCTCATGTAATCTTCCTCTTTTTTTCTATATAGTCAAACTCATCTGAAACGTTATGAGAAAAATATCCAAGATGAGAATATTAATATTAAAAAAAAAATGCAAATCATATCAAGTAACAACACATGCCCCATATTAATAAATGATGAAACAGATCAATTTCCAATTTCTGCGAACCTACTCCATCTACAATAACACATGTCATGCACATTTCAAAATCGAACACATGCCTGATGAAGGGAAGACATCCTAAAATATAGTGTCACGGACATACTACCTGATGCAAGTTAGAACATCCTACATGTAAAATATTGTATACAAAGAAAAGGATATGTAGCTGTATATATGTATGGTTATATGTATACGCATGAATCAATAAAAGCGAAACTGCAAAGCTGGTTCCACCATTATATCTTAAGTTGGTCAGTTTGAGTTTACCCTTCACACCTTTGCATTGTTCTGCCTTCTATAAACTTAAATTTCTGCTTTTATACACATTAAACAATGCATCAAGCAAACTGCTTTAATCTTTTACTAGTGTTTTGTTTATTTACTGATTATTATTATGATTATCCTTTTTTATTATCGTCGTAGTTATATTTATTCATGTTTTCTTTTGTGTGTATGTGCTGTTATCCTAAGGTAAAGTTTATTTTGTGTATACATACTTTTGCTATTTCACTCTTGCAGTTTATAAAATTTGGGGGTCATTTAAAGTTTAGGATAGCTAAGTTCTCATTTAATCATAATCTACACGGGTCATCTAAGTTACTTCATATGCTGCTCTACCATACTGTTTTCCATTTTGCTATCGGTGATCCTCCACTTTCCTTGAGCTTCCAGAAGTGATTCGCTAATGATGTTTTTATTTGGTGTTTTTCATTTTTTGAATGTACTTCTATGGTAATAATATCGGCTATTGAAATACAGGGAAGTTATTTGGAAAATATTGTGGCATTGTAAACGATGCTTTTCGTTAAATATTTATTTTGTAGCAAACAAAGAATCTGTACATCTACAGTTACAATATTTTTTTGCTCATTTCTAGTATTTTTATAATTATGGCCCTTCTCCTTTTCTAATGAGAAGCCTTTAGCTTCGAAATGCCATGTCCTAAAAAGTTGTTTTTTCTTTATTTTCCCCTTTAATTTTCCGTATTGTTCTGATGATATAATAAAGTTATATATAACTTTTATTCCTCATCTTTCATTTAATAAATATATATATATTCTCAAGTATTTATTAGGAAGACGGTATCCATAATGTTAATTTGTGTGTGGGTGTAGAAGAAAATTAAGTTAAAATGTGTGTTGGTATGCTATTGTTGGAAATAATAACTTTTCTCTTTATGTTGATCTGAAAGTGTTTGTTAGGAAAAATAATAGTCTTTGCTAGGTTGTTTATTGTTATCGAAGACTAAAATTGCCATGAAAATATGCATGTAAAACTTGGCAGGTATCAGATTTCGATTTGTTTCTTTAAGACAAGTGCAGTTGTATAGTCTTGTAGTAAACTGTAATTATCATAATAATGTATTAGTTTATTGTATCACAATATCACAACGATTTTGCCATTTATAATATTCCATACTTCGCTAAATTATATCATTAACAAAGAAAATGTATTTAAGAAAGTCACTGTTAATTGTCATGAATAAACACCAGTGGTACATTACGTAGAAATAGTTGAAGATGAAAGTCTGGCATAAGGTCAATATCGACATTAATTTCAGATATTAATCCAGTGTGATTATACAGCAAATAACTCACAAGTAAGTGCAGTAATGTTCAGAGTATGGTAGATTGACAGTGCTATAAAAATACTTACTAGAAAGTGGGCCATGTAAGGACAGAGCAATTTTAGAATCAGATTTGTATTATCCATAAGTAATGTATTTGTATATTACTAGCATGGGTGCCCGGCGTTGCCCGGGTGTTTGGAGGTGTATACTGAGCAAAAAACAAAAAAACAGTCAATTTTTTAAACTTTGACCCCTATTATTAGCCCTTAACATTTATTGTTTTGGGTTCAAATCAAGTTATTAAGTTAGATCCATGTCCAAGGAACCTATATCTAAAATTTCAAGTGTTTAGACCCAAAATTGTCGGAAGAGTTTGATAGAGTTCTCAATGGCCAAACGTTGAACTTTGACCTCTTCACAGCAAAATCTCTGGCCGAAAACCGGTCACATAGATTTTCCCAAATCTCAATAACCTGTATATCTAATTTCGAGTCTGTAGACTAAAAATTGACAGTTATTGCGTAGGGAAATGTACACAGACAGACAGACACATAGACACGTTCACTTTTATAGATATATAGATTGACATCGACTCTAATTATTTTAGTAATAGTTTTTTTTTTAGCTGTAACCACATCATTTACTCAGTTATGTTACTTCGTAATTAGCATAAAACTCATAATGAAACAAAGACGAACGAAGGCATAAAAATTAATTTGTTTTCCAGGTTGAAGGATTTGGAAAATAGTGGGTAAGTTTTCCTCTAATTGCCTTGTAACCCCCCCCCCCCATGAAGCATTTGAAACAACTTGTTTTAGACATGAAATTTTATGTTGCACTAATGGACACAAGTGAAACACAAGAAATATAGTGCTCTTCGCCTCCAAAAAAATAATAATAATAATTAGCACTAAATATTAAAATCGAAGAAATCACTAAAAAAAATAAAATTTTCTTTTCTAAATCATTTATTGAACAGATTTATATGTGAATTTTGTTATTTAAGGCAGTGCTATATTAGTGTCGTTCCAAAAGTAAAGCTTCCTATTTTTTTTAACTCTAACTAACTATTTTTTAAAGTTGTAAGAGCTAAAAGACGGGAGTGATACCATTAAAACGAATGACCGTTTGTGTTGATTTAAATGTGTGTGTGACTAGCTCTTGTTGAGATATTGGATGTGTGTGTGTGCGTGTGTGTGTGTGCTTGCAGTCTTAGATGATCACTATTAAAATGAATGTTGAAATATACAAACCAAAACAAGTTCATTTTTCTGAATGGACATGTTTATATTTCAATTTATTATGAATGGGCAGTACAAACATACACAATTTACAAGCATGGCAACTATATCAGTTAAACAAACCCAATCAAGATTTCCATTTGCTTGTGACCTTGCTCAAAAATTGCAATAGAAACGATTAAACTCTATCGTCTTAACTAATGTTTGATTAACACCCAACGGCACTAGTAGTGGTTGGGAGTGGAAATTTACATTCGCTTCTCTTCCATCGTCCTATCCCAGCTGATCCTCCCTCTACATGCTCACTAATTTTGTTATGTACAATACAAGCTGGCTTTGTTGGTTCGTTATCACTTTGCAAAGTTTACTACTTAAAACATTAATTTTAAATAATAAACATTTCATTCATAACTTTGTTGTAAACACAAACACAAATTTTTCCCATTTATTCATTAAAGACATACATTTTGGTGATTTTGATACAATTTTTTTAAATGTGACTGTAAAGAAAAAGAAAAGAAATGAATTTGCCTTTTCACATGCAAATTAGAATATATATATATATCTTTAAAAAAAAAATCATCCACAGATAGACTGTTTTGTTGTATCACAGCTCTTCAGTGCAGCGAGACTAGCAACCATCCCAAGCCATGAATCGAACTTCCAACCATCTAGTTGATAGTCGACAGTTCCGACCTTAAACCACATCGCTCATAAATCATATCTCCAATGTGTGAACTTTTAACCACTAGTTTTTGAGTGCTCTATTTGTTTATTAACAAAGAGCCGTTACACAAAAGTTAAAAAGTATAAAACTGATCCACGCATCTATTTCAGGTATTTAGAGAAACTGAGAAAGAAAATCTATTTCCATTTTTTTCTTTTTGTTTTCTATACCGATTTATACGTTTTTTTCTTTATTTTTCTTTTTAAAAAAATCTTTCCATGTTTCTTTCTCTCATTCTGTTCATTGTTTTTTTGTTTGTTAACTTAACTGGATTCAGATGTTATGTTGTGTTGTTGTATCATAAAGGGGATCGTGTGTGATCGTCTACTCAGTTAACGTTGTGTGATCATCTAGTGGTCCAGTCTATTAAATGATATGTTCATATGATGTTGTGTGTGTATGTATTTTTCAACATACCTTCGCGCGTGGCGATGTTGGTTCAACTGAATTCAACTCATGTCTTGGAGGGAGACTGGTACCTGTTGGATGAAGATTCATCACTCCAAACGATGTTTCACAGAAGGATGGAAAGTGACTCTCTGGCTTGCATGGTACACGTCAGCGCTCCCCCACCCCCAGTGAAGGGGTGGAGACTCTGTGAAGCCATCCGTCGCCTTCTAAGTCCAAACCAAATCTCAACGATTCAGCTAACCTGATCACCTGACTCACATGCAATCCGATCAGCTGATCCTGACTTACGGTCAGCGTGTCTCAATATAATTTACACACCTCCCTCCCCCCATCTCTCTCTCTCTCTCTCTCTCTCTCTCTCTCTCTCTCTCTCTCTCTCTCTCTCTCTCTCAATTCTCTAACAGTTATTTCCTATGAATAGTCGTACAAACTCTGACAAATATAACATTTTTTTTCTGCTATTCTTTGACAGAGGATATATCTGACAATCGTGTTAATGAATTATCAATTTATTTGTAAGGTTTTTGCGTTTTTGAACGAAGTGCAGTTTTTAAAAGTGCGTGTGCATGTTTGCCTCAAATACAACATAACAGCCTTTTTACATGACATGATAATTATTACATGGCAAATTATTTTGGTATCACAAATATATTTCTACATTTATTACGTTTGCTTTACAGCAAATCGCGCATTTTCAGTAATTTAATACTAAAATGTAATATCAAATTATAAAACGCCTTTTTATTAGTTTAGCATGTTTGTTTTATGGTATGTCAGCCTTTCCAGATTTAATGTCAGAACATAATACTTATGCTACATAATTTTTTAATTGGTTAGATATGTCTGAACTATGTGGCATATCAGCCCCTTTTTAATGTCAAAACAATAATCTTTTATAAATATTTCATAGGTTTGTTGTTTGTATGTGTGTTTTCTTTTAATATATAATATTAATAATTACTAGTGGGACCTGTGGAAATTTCACAACGGACTTTTTCATATGTAATATATTAATGTTGGCATTCTTTGGATGTTCAGTGTAAATGGAGACGCCCTGATATTATTGTATTTTTTTTTTTTGTTAAAGCTGCAAAAAATATTTATTCAAGCAAGCAAGGACACCCAGCGTAGTCACCTGGTCGTGAAATACACTTAAATATGATATTTTAATTTATGCAGATTTCGTATATATTATTATAGGGTCAATTTTCTAATGACTCATATATTATAAAGTTGAGATTTAAAAAAATATATCCATATGGCATCAGCTAGAATCGAAACAGAAACCAAAACTTATAAAGAATCCTTGGTAAAAGTATTTATTACAAGAAATAGAAGACCGTAAAAATTAAACGACAGTCACTCGGAAGAAAAAAGAAGTAAGTGTGACACACAAAATAACAAACACGCTATCGTATTAACATATATAGAGAGAGATAAGAAGTTATTTAATGTGAAAATACAATATCAATTCTAGATGATTCTTTGATTTATTCATTTTCCAGTATACCCATCTGTTGTATAGTCTTACTGTATAATATCATATACTCGTGCATCTTCGTGATAACCCAGTAAATGTTCGCGTTGTAGAGAACCATACGGACGCCGGTTTTGTTTTAAAACGTTTATTTAACAGACATTTGATAGACAGAAATTAAATGCATGTGTATGAAGGAAAGAGAGAGAGAGAGAGAGAGAGAGAGAGAGAGAGATAATGATTGAATTGGAGGAAGATATAATATTTACATATTCTGACCAGCCGACTTTTGGCTACCTATGCCTACTGCCCTCCACCTCCTCCTCCAAGCTGGTCAAGACATCACCACCGAGAGAGTAGGCCAGTGAACATGACAGCGTAACGTCACTTCCTGATCAACCTGTAGGTATAGATAGTTTCTGGTATTCAACCACGTGGTCACGCTAACAGGCATATAAAATATGGCTGTGTTAACGATTGCCCATGTATGTTCTAAAGAGAAAGAACAATTCTCCATTTGGATAATAATTATTATAATTGCGCATTGGGATAATTTTAATCTAACAAAATATAGTAAGTGAACTCGTTTTTGAACTTTTATTTCTATCAGAGAAAGTCGAATATTCCATTTTATTTCTTTTCTTTTACTGCAAAACAAACAATTTTTATATAATATTTTTCAG
The DNA here is from genome assembly GCF_053919585.1 of Euprymna scolopes. Lineage (NCBI taxonomy): Eukaryota > Metazoa > Mollusca > Cephalopoda > Sepiida > Sepiolidae > Euprymna > Euprymna scolopes. The sequence continues at coordinate 56,398,978 of NC_136483.1, forward strand.
TCCATTCTTTTAATAATAAATAAAACTTTTTACTGAGTATTTCCAACTATTTTAAAGTTATCATTTTTCACGGCATTTTTTTTTTTTTTTTTCACGATCGGTGAATTTTCAATATTTTAGCACCGGGCGTAATTTATTTCTTTGAAATAAATTTAAAATTTCAAGTTTTTGTTTTTTATAACAGTTTAATTGTAAATAATTTACGTACGGGTTTGTTTTACTATACACATAGATTCGAAAAAGTTGTCAAAAAAACAAATATATAACAAATAAATGTTATCAAAGGCAAGATAAGTTATTTTTCTACCAAACTGGATAAATTTTTAGTGTTTTTATTTAATTTAAAGTGTTTATTCGGCTCGAAAAACATACAGTGTTTGCCGATGTATTTGAAAAATGCAAATGGCGGCATGCTTGCTGTTGCACACGGTAAGTTTAGGAAAACGAGTTTAAACAAAAAAATTATACAAAATACTGTTAGAAACTCGCTCTATATATGTTACCGTGACATAGGCGGACATATATTCGGTGTGTTTCTAACAGCATTTTGTATAATTTGTTTGTTTGAACTCATTTTCCCAAACTTACGGAATTCAGTAGCGAGCATGCTGACATTTTTCTGTTTAAAATATATCGATAAACATTGTATGATTTTCGAAGCGATTACACGTTTTAAAGTGAATAAAACCACTAAAAACCTTTCCAGATAGGTAGAAGAGTAACTTGCCTTTGATAACATTTATTTGGTATATATTTGGTTTTTGACAACTTTTTCGAATCTATGTGTATAGTAATATAAACCCATAAAAACATCCAGTTAGGTAGAAAAGTAACTTATCTTGCCTTTGATAACATTTATCTATCTATATATCTATAAAAGTGAACGTGTCTGTCTGTCTGTGTCTGTCTGTCTGTGTGTGTACATTTACCTACGCAATAACTCTGTCAATTTTTAGTCTACAGACTCGAAATTAGATATACAGGATACTGAGATTTGGGAAAATCTATGCGATCCGTTTTCGGCCAGAGGCTTGGCTGTTAAAGGATCAAAGTTCAACGATTTGACCATTGAGAATTCTACCAAACTCCGCCGACAATTTTGAGTCTAAACACTTGAAATTTTAGATTTAGGTTCCTTGGACATGGATCTAACTTAATAACTTGATTTAAGCCCAAGACAATAAATGTAAAGGGGTCATAATAGGGGTCAAAGTTTTTTTAAAAATTGACCTCTGTGGTCTCTACCAAATTACTCAGACACTTTCTGGTCTAAACATTTGAAATTTTACATAAAGGGTATTCAGAGATAGGGGAAAACTTTTTAATCGGGTTGGGTCGAAAATTTGAGCAACAAACATATAAATGTATATATGTATGTTCGCATGACTGCCTAAAACTTTCGACAGTATCGTTTTGACGTTTGACCTTTCAGACAACAAATACCGAAAAATTTGGCTAAAAACATTAATTTCTTCGCCCTCAATTGGGCACTTTTCTATGGGGAGGGGTTGCTTTTTTCACCGATATTTTTGAAAGTCATCCCCTCTCTTCGATTGTCTAGCCTTCGTCACTTCCGGTTTGATGGTGGTCATAACAGCAAAGACGTCACGTTTTTTTTCACGTTCTTTTCCTCCTTCACAGTATGGGTTCGAGCCTGCCTTCCTACTACCACTTTTTTGTTTTTTTTTTGCTCAACACACACCTCCAAACACACGGGCAATGCCGGGCTGAAATGCTAGTTTGTTATATATTAGTTTTTTGACAACTTTTTCGAATCTATCTGTACAGTAATACAAACCCAAAATTTAATTGAACTTGGAAATATTATTTAAAATACACGTGTGTACACTGCACAAGCACCCTTATTATTATCATAATAATAATAATAATAGTAATAAATGGTGTAGATGACATTGACTGGCGCCACACCAACTAGTTATGAAAGGTCAGGGAGGATGGAAAGACCGAGGTGGGAGAGTACAACCAAATCTCCACTGGCAGTTCAAATCTGGTACCTTGGGGAGGCATTTTGTCACCCAAACACCAGGAAACACCACTGGCCGATGCCAACGATAAATCAGTGACAACAGCTGTTGCGATAACATGCAATCATCTGCACAAGTAGTCAATCTGGAAATCTCGGGAGACTTGGTCTCCAGAGAACACCACAATTTACTGCCAGTGAGCGATCACTGATGATGGCCTGTGAGACAACTAATATGCTACACCTTTTGATGAAAAACATGGGAAAAAATGGACATAGAAGAACAGAAAACCAAAACTTTCAATATAATTTCTGTATTTAAAAGTAATAGTTATTTAAATATTTCAACATATAATCTTGTGGGCAAAATCCAGCTTCCTAATAAGGGGCACTCTCGATAGGAACAGAAATAATCTCAGTCATGAAAGATTTCTCCTCCACCAACCGACGATAGAAAAGGTAAGATGTAGCATATTTGTGTTTAATGTTTCTTTAATTGTTTGTTCCCTAAATTCATAATTCAGTTTTATCAGTATTAAACTGTATATTGCTTTAAAATTACTTAATTTTACATAGATAATATTTATATTTTATCTAGATATCTGTGAAAGTGTCTGTCTGTCTGTCGAAATTGTGAGCTACAAATATATAAATGTATGTGTGTATGTTTGCATGTCTGCCTAAAACTTTTGACAGAGGCAACGGATTTTCACAAGATCAGTATCGTTTTGAAGCTCGACCCTTCAGAAGACAAATACTGAAAAATTTGGCTAAAAACATTAATTTCTTTACCCTCAATTGGGCACTTTTCTACAGGCAGGAGTTGCTTTTTTCGCCGATATTTTCGAAAGTCATCCCCTCTTTTCGATTGTCTAGCCTTAATTTAAACCTACGTCACTTCAGGTTTGACTGTGGTCGTAACAGCAAAGACGTCACGTTTTTCCCCCCTTCTTTTTCGCCTTTGCAGTACGGGTTCGAGCCTGCCTTCCTACTACCACTTTTTTGTTTGTTTGCTCAACACACACCTCCAAACACCCGGGAATAGTATTGAATAAAGTTCAGTTTCAGTATTAATCGAACTCTGTTCCTTTTTCTTTTTAAAAATGTTTTATTGCTCTTTTTCAAATGGCTCTTATATAGTACTGACAGTCTGACAAATCTTACCTACATTGCCGGCAGACATTTTTCAGTTAACAGGCTTTCTTCTTACTCTCGGTGGCCGTGGTCAGGACTGTTTCGTCTGTTCCTCTTGGTGTCGACAAGTTGAGAAAGGTAGAACTACTCGGCGGAAGTGACGTGATTTCTTGCCTTCCGCTTTTAGGCTCCCACTCCTCCGCTATCTCAGAAATCTCTTTTGGGATTGTTTAATGCTGAATGACAATATTTATTGTAAATTATTTATTGCTTATTTTTGTTTGTATGCTTCATATTTAGCCGTGACAGTGTTGAATTCAATAACAATACTTATTGATGATATGAATGTGTCAAGTTCGAATTCAATCAGTTCTATAGCGCCACTTCCACTCATTGATCTTGTCAACCTTCACGTTGTCTCTCCTGTGAATACCTCATTTTAGAAAGAATCTACCAACAAATGAAACAGGCTGTCCAAAAAAGTCACACCATGCTGATTCATGCAAATTTGTTTTTATTTTTTTCATTTGCGATTATTAAATGCTGAAAACCAATAAGCCATTGTAAAGAATTCAATTTATACACTTGATTAAACACGTTTGTTATTTTATCCATCACTGTGAGCATGAGGCAGGAATTAAAGGTCTATCAAAATTCTACCCCTTCACTGTAGAGGTCTCTAGATGCTGGAAACCATTCTACTCTAATAACTTCTTCTTAAGACTGCTGGAGTTTGGAATTCCTTACCTGCTTCCTCCTTCCCTAACTGTATTGGCATGCAGAGGTTTAAATGTAATATGAACATACATCTCGCTTATCTCCTTACATAATCCGCCATGCACATGGCCCCCAAATAGTAACCAAGTTGCAATATATTTTATTTGGGGTGAAGAAGAGTTTCAAAAATAAATCAATATCTTTCCTGATCCGACCGGATTTGAACTCGGTTTTCCAATTCTGTTGTCTGCATAAGTGGCCATTCACCAGCTTTCCATTTTTCCCATATCTCCATTATGCATGACTAATTACTAGTGAAGAGAAAAACTACATGGTATCTGTGCCTTTAGCAATTTGCATAAATGATCCAACGAAAATGCAAATAACTGTAATAGTTTAAAAAGAGGAAAGAAGGGGAGACAAAATAAGCAGCCTCCATTTTGACACAGGTTTTAAGTCATGCACACATTTGTTTTTGTACTTTTTAAAAGACTAAGCTTTCTTTTTTTTAATCATGCGTGCTAGCAGAGAAACTTTGTCTATTCGTCTGTCTGTCATGCTTGAGTTTGAAATCCATTTTTATTAGTCTGTCAGGTTTAAGTTTAAAATAGCATTTTTGTTGGTGTGTCATACTTAAGTTTGAAATAATATCTTGTTGATCTGTTATGCTTCGATTTGAAATAGTATTTCCATCTTTAAACGCACAGACTGAATAGATGCATCTTACTTTAAATGCCTGCAAGCATCTTTATAAAAGACACTGATCGTGGGTCAGTCTGTTATAATTAAGTTTTAAATAGCATTTTTATTAGTCTGTCATGTGTATGTTCTAAATAGTATTTCTGTTGATCTGTCACTTTTAAATTTGAAATGCTATTTTTATTAATCTGTCGCGCGTAAGTTTGAAATAGCATTTTTGTTGGTCTGTCCCAATTCAAATTGACAGGCCAACACAAAGTCTATTTCAAACATAAGTTTTAGATACCATTTTCATCGCTAAACGCGCAGATTGAATGGACGTATCTTGAGAAGATTAGTTCCTTTTTTAATTCCCTTCCATGCCAAAGGAGTTAGTTGAGTCATTAAAACTATAATGAAAGAGTGGAAAATTGTCTAAATTACAAGTAGTTTAGAAGCCATTTGAGTCATTTTGTATTAAATTGGAAAACAAAAAACGGGGGAATGTGGGGAAATTCAGAGTGTGTGATAAAACACAGCATCATCATATTCATGTGTAATCATCATCATCAACAACAACAGCAATGACTTTCATGAACAGGTTACTTGTACGCAAAATCAAGTCTATAGAACCTCAGACAGATTACTTGTTGCAGTATATTAATTATGCAAAAATATCAATACCTATTAAATATGGTTATTATTCCACTGACATACTGGTTTTTGCAAGGTCACCGAAATAAAGTGATATTGAACCTGGTCAGTATTTTTTTTTTAATAACTTCTATCTACTTGAAACAAGACATATTATCCTTGAAACATAAAAGTTCTTGTGATAGGGACAAGATTCATAAGGGCAGCATGAATGGGGAGTTGGGCAGCAATATGTTTATTTACATTACATTAAAATTTCTGCATACTAGCTTTGTTGGGGAAACAGGAAGGGAATTTTAAAGGCAAACTGTTTAAAAAAAAAAAAAAGCTATCAGAATAGAAAATTTTCCATTACCTACAGTTAAGAAGTGTGATTTAGCAGCTAGTTGGGTGGTTTTGGGGGAAAATGAATGATTATTTCATAACAATTGGTAAATATAATTGCTTCATTACTAACCTTCGTCTATCTACAACCACTACCAACAATTTTCCCTACTATCTATCAATATCTTAATCTAAACACAAATTCTATAAACAAAACTTCTTTCCTAGAAATGCTCCCCTGTGAAACTCTGTACTACTGGTCTGCTTCTCGGCTGACTACAACATGGTCGTCTTCAATTCCAATGTAAACAAGTTCATGACGTCCTATTCCCTAAGTCTTGGTGTCCCACCCATTAAAATAATCTAAACAGATGCAGCGGGCAGCACAACTCATAGCTTCACTATATCTCACACCCTATCACAAATTGTTACATTTCCAACCCGTTTCCCTGACCAGGAAGAACAACACGCATCACTTCTAGATCTGTTTCTGACCACAGTTCCCAATGACTGCATAACAAAGGCCCACAGCCCACTCGGGAACGCTGATCATGCAGTGATAATGATTGAAATCGCCCTAAACTCTAGACCCAAAACTGAAGAGCCAGTGCTCAAAACAACGAGATATTATAATAAGGCTGACTGGGAAGCCATCAGGGAACTAATCAGAGATGCCCCATGGGGAAATATTTTTCTCTCCCTGCTGAACAGTGTGCAAACGAGACCACTGACTGGTTCAAAACTGCAATCGAAGCGCATGTTCCCATGCGGAAATTTTATAGTAAGCCCCACTCTCCCCAATGGTTTACGTCGACTTGTGCAACTGCCATTGCTCAAAAGCAGCATGCATACCGTAGGTTTAACCGACATAAGTCCAGTTCAAACAGACTGAAGTATATAGAAGTTAGAAATAACGTTAAGAAAGAAATAGCGACAGCTAAGAGAGAATTTACGGAAACCACTAAAAAGCGCATCGAAGCACAAAAGCTAGGAACTCGAGACTTCTGGAAAAGCTACCACAGTGTAGTAAATAATGGGCAATCAACAATTCCCCCACTAACCAACAATCACGAGGTTGTCTCCTCAGCAACCGAGAAGGCTAACATGCTCGCCAGTCGGTTTGCCTCAAACTCCACACTGGACACTTCCAACCACCCCCTACTTGACTTTCCTATGCGGACAAACGCCATGCTAGACGATCTGAAAATCACCTCTGCTCAGGTGCATGCTATCATAAAAAACCTTGACACTTCAAAAGCATGTGGACCCGATCTTATTCCAGCTTTGCTATTAAAAAAGTGCTCAGCCGAAGTAGCTCCAGTTCTCTCCAAACTCTACAACAAATGCCTTAATGAAGCTTGCTTTCCGGGCTGTTGGAAAACTGCTTTTATTGTACCAGTATTCAAGAATTCTGGCGAAAGGACTGACCCATCAAATTATCGCCCCATTAGCCTCCTCCCACTTTTTGCCAAAATATTTGAGACCTTAATTAACCATGCTCTAGTCCATCATCTTACAGATGCTAAACTTCTGACTGACAAACAATATGGGTTTAGACAAGCCCATTCCACAGCAGACATCCTAACTGTGATCTCTGAACGTATATACAACTCACTGGACAAAGCGGGAGAGGGCAGAGCGGTAGCTCTAGATATATCTAAGGCTTTTGACAGGGTATGGCATGAGGGTCTCCTCAGGAAAATTAGATCATACGGTATCACTGGTAGAATACTTAACATAATTAAATCCTTCTTAGATAAGAGAAAAATCAAGGTTGTCCTCGATGGTCGTACATCTAAACAATATGATATAAATGCGGGGGTGCCCCAGGGTTCAATCCTTGGGCCTCTATTGTTCCTGATATTCATAAATGACCTCCCCGACAAAATTGCCTCTGAGATGGGTATATATGCTGATGACACTACACTCTATGGCAGGCACGACAGGAAGACGAATGAACACATTTCTAAATAAATGGCAGAAACACTAGAGGAAGACCTCCAATCTGTGGTGGAATGGGGACAAAAGTGGTTGGTCACGTTCAATGCTGCCAAGACTAAACTGGTTTCCTTCAATAATTACAAGAAACCCTTTTTACCACCTATAGCAATGGCCAACGACTCTTTATCTGAGAGTACATCTTTCAAACTGCTTGGCCTAACGTTCACAAGAAACATGAGTTGGAACAATTGCATTGAAGGCATTGCCAGGGCCGCTGCAAGAAAGGTGGGCTCTCTCTACCGTGCTAGAAAACTACTAACACCCAAAAGTATCCTGTACCTCTATAAGGCCACCATTTGCCCATGTATGGAGTATTGCTGGTGCATCTGCTACAAGTCTCTCGCTCCTTGACAAGGTTCAAAAGAGAGTCGCAAACCTGATAGGCCCTGAACTGGCATCTAAGCTTCAGCCTCTGTCCCATCGATGAAATGTTGCATCCCTCTGCCTTTTCTCCAAGTATTTTAGTGGTGAATGCTCTGACGAACTACAATCACAAAAAAAAATCAAATTCTACCCAATTTTTACCACTAACGATCACTAAGCTATTATTCCAGTGACTATCTTACACTCATAAACCCTTATCCTCTAACGGCCTTCAAGCCTTGATAATCCGTGATTTCCTTGTAAGAAAAAACAGTTTGGCTAAGTATACTGTCAGTACTCATTTGTCAGTCAAAAGAAAAATCTATCAGGTATGACAAAGAGTTGTACTTATATTGTACTTAAAATTATAAAAATATTGGAAACAATAATAGTTTTGCGATAATAGAGATAAAAGCTTACTAGCTTCAAAGTATATTTGATGTTTTTGATGCTGAACAGTGGTTTTTGATAGGGAGGTAAAATTTGTGGTCGTAACTGCATATTTTAATAGTTGGAAATAATTTGCGTGTGTAAAGAGCAAATCTGTTTGTATATTTAGCATAATTCAAATCTGAACATAATCGATTTGTTTTTACTTAACTAATATTTTGATAAATTAAACCATTATTTTTTCGAATTTAAGATCCCATGAACAATCTTAATTAAAACTTATTGTTGTAGATTAAAAATACAAACAAGGAAAATTAGAGAGAGAAAGAGAGAGAAGGAGAAACAAAGACAGTAAGAAAGTCACGTTTATTAGATGCATAGACAAGTGTTCAGTTATGCCTTTTCGAATATAGTCAAGTGTGCCAAGACTTTGATGATGGTGCCAATATGTCGAGATAAAAGTGACGATATATAAATATATAATCTTTGCTTAGATGTGGGGTCCAGTATTTTTACAAGGGCGTCAATATATAGTTACAGGTGATTCTATATAATTTCGGGTGCCAATATATAGTTTATGGTGCCTATATATAAAAATGACGATTACTTTATAGATTAGGGAGCCAATATATAAATTATTGAACCAATATATAAATGAGATTGACTATATATAGTTAAGGAAGTCTATATATGATTAAGGTTACAAATTTCTCTATATGCACATCGATTTTTCTAAAATAGTTTTTATTTTTAATGCTTTTTGTATTCTTTTTTACCTTTTTCACCAATTTATAGAAAACTGTTTGCAATTTTTATTTATTACTAATAAAGAACTGCTTAAGGACCAGGGGCCATTCAAGAATAAGGATTAACGAGATTGCCAGTTGGGTGATGAACAACACCATGAGATGATTGAAAATGATGGCTAGCATGAGCAGAATTTGATTATCCAAGAAGATAACAAGTATTTATTAACATTGGACTTGAAGACAGCCAGGTTACAGTCAGTTAGGAAATAGCTTTGTGGTATTTTGTTCCACAGTTCGGATGTTCTAGGAAAGAAACTTTGTTCATGGAACTTCTGCTTGGTTTTAGGCACAGATAGGGAGTGAGAGAGAGAGAGAGAGTAAAGTTCTTTGTTGTGGTTGTAAATAGACGAGTTCTTGCAGTGAATGTTTTATAGGAGGAATCAGAATCGAGTTAAGTGGAGCACCTATCATGAACATAGAGTAGAAAGAGAGAAGGGCAAATCTTTTCTGTGAGAAAGAGGTCATAGGGAGGAGAAGAGATCATCTCCCACTAGATTGTGAAAATTACAATGATTTACTTTCTTTTTTACACCAGTGTCACTATCTTTAAGTAGATACTTACTTTCTTCCCATAACAGGATGATTTAACACAAGGCCAGAAGATAGAGAGAGTTAAGTCAGCACTCCTGAAGGATGGACACTGACATTTTAAAATTACCTGAGCAGCTCTATTGGCATTTCCTGATAGGGATGCCTCAGCCAGTAAGCAATAAACTTACTTCACTGGAAAGACAGGAGATAATGACATGGGAGTCTGGCTAAGTATACTATCGGTGCTCACTTGTCAACCAAAAAAAGAGTCTATCAGGTATATGTACACATTCAGATTATAAATGGAGATGAAACTTGTCCAGCTAGGGTTGTGGATATGTGTTGAATTGAGAGAAAGGATATGAAAATGATACGATATACGTGTAATGTGAGTCTTAAAGATAGACTTAGATCTGATGGCTTCAGAACCGAACCTAGAACAGAAGACTTCGATGGTTTGGTCACATTAACAGAATAAATAAGTTATATGGTTCCTAGGATTATTCAGAACCATACTTCAGCCCCACAGATGCAAGGTCATTCCCCACACAAAACTGGCCAAGATTCTGTCAGACCTTGTCGAGGACGTATCCTGAACTGGTATGAATATAATCTACTCAAACTGTGCTATGGAAATATGTTTAAGTATGTAGCTGAGATGCCCGTATTTAGACGTGGCATCGTATATTTAGCTTAATGGTCTGATACACTTGCTCATTAGTGATGTGCTTCACCATGCATTAGATTTCTTGGCTGTTACAGTAACCTCTGATTTCGAGTGATGGCAAAAGTATCTTGTTAAAAATACTGTCTGATATACGTCTGTACAAATTACAAGTGATATGGTATTGACATTTGCCATGACATTGAAGTCGGCCTCTACATCTCTTTCTCTTTTTTTCTTCTACACTCGCTACCTCTCTCTCTCTCTCTCTCTCTCTCTCTCTCTCTCTCTCTCTCTCTCTCTCTCTCTCTCTCTCTCTCTCTCTCTTCCACCCGCCCGACAAAGAATTGATCTCTTTCATTTTGCTGTTCTAAAAATGAAAAAACGGAAAAGTCTGATCGGCCATTGGTTAGTATTTTTTAATTTTTTTATCTCTGAATGAACAGATATCGATAACAATCAATTTCCTTTTGTCAACACACCTACACAACTTTTGATCTCTTGTAACTTTGGTGGATAGATTTAGAAAATAAAACATAAATGACTTGGACAGTGCGGGAACTCTTTTTTTTTTTTTTAAATGTCTTTCGGTGGCTTTTATTTTGTTTCTTTTATTTCTTTCTCTTCCGCTCTTTCTTTCTGATCTTTTATTGTCTCCTTCCTCTCTCCTCCTCTTTTCCATCTCTCTCACTACTCCCCTTTTATTTTACTTTCTCTCTTCCCTTATTTATCTATTTTTCTTTATCACTATTAGTATATTTTTTTATTATTGTTCTCACTACCATCTCCGGCTACGGATTTTTATTCTCTGGGTGGAGAGGGGGGGGGCAGAATCAATAGAGAGTAGACTATTTCTGTAACGACCTGGTCCCTATTGAT
>NC_136483.1:56412605-56417605 GCF_053919585.1 Euprymna scolopes
ATTTTCACAGAAAATTATATGGAACACCATGGGGACCTTTACCTACGTTTGTAGCTTTCTTTAGAAGATATGAAAACCTTTTCAACATCGATTGCGAAGACTGGCCTGATGCAAAAAAAAGTTTGACTTCCTTTACTAAAGCTAGAAACTGCAGAGCACAGTGAATTCAGAGACTACCTAAAAAGAACACGAATCTGGATTTTGCAAAAACTGTGAAGTTACTATCAGAACTTTTCAGGCCCAATATGCCACTGTTCCACAAAAGATGGATATGTTTTAATTTGGTTAATTGAAACGATGTTGGATGGAATGTGTTATTTGACGTGAGAGTGCAATCTTTGTGATGTTCACCCGACGTAGTATGAACTGCAACTATATTTAAATGAATAAACAATAGAGGTATTATGGTGGGGGGGACATTTTTTCGAATAAAGGACAACATGGGTCTGTTCGGAAAAAACAACATGAACAGCCAATGATATTATTATTACTTTTATTACCTAGCCAAGGTTGGCAAAGGTAAATGGGACATCTATTTATCTATTAAAATTATGTAACTTTATAAAAATTAGAAACTTTATTTTTATAGTAGATTCCACAATGTCTAAAGGATAGCCATCGTTATAAATGGTTTTAGTAATGAATCTAATCTCATCATCTAGATAGTGCTTTGAAGAAATCATTAGATCCCTATGTGTAAGCATCTTAATTAAATTAATTTTTGTTTTCTGGGACAAAAAAGTTCCAAAATTGTGTAAAAGCCAGTAAACTGGTTTACGATAGATGGAAATGAAAAATCATGATTAAGTATTGGAAACTTAGTACATCTAAAAAATGGAAGACTAGAATTAACATTTTTGTCTACTGTGAACACAAGGACTGGATGAATATTATTAAGAGATGAAAAAAAAGCGTCTGCTTTCATTTTGTTGTCAAACAAACAAAAGGATCGTCAAAGTAACGAATGTAAAGGTTTGTTCATGGAAACCTAAAAAAATGTCAAGGCCGGTCCCAAGGAAGAACGCATGGCCACAGCATCTATTTATTTACACATAATATCATTGAAGCTGAATTTGACCGACATAGTGGCAAATTTTGAAAATAGGAGGAGTTGCAAGTTGACCGCGATATAAAGCATCTGAGACTAGAATATCAAAAGAATGCATAAATTTGTCAGAGTAAACACAGAATTGAGTATATAATGTTATAAATTGAATTTTTTTTAAAAAGTTCTTAATGCTGCAATATTTTTAGTTATAAATTTATTATATCTTTTACTAGAATATCTTGTCCTTTTCTTTTCCAGTTTTAACAACTAGTCCTTTATTTTTCCATGTTTAAGCATAACCATATTACTTTTCATGCTCGCATTTTTTTTTTATTGTAATCCATGATTTTTCCAGGCTTCCAATAAATTCACTTGTTCTTTGTTTAATTTCAATCTTATTTTTTTTGCCCCATAAACGTAACATACACATATGTAATAACAACGTATGGCACTCGTCTGCTTTCAATAAAATCACCCAATTATCTCCTTTTCATTCTTTCATTTTTTCTGTTTTATTTGTTACTTCTCTTCTCGTGAGAATGGTAAATTGGTAGCAACAGTAGTCTCTGAAGTGACGTGGTTGCTATGGAAACCAGTCATAAAAAAAACGTCACTCACCTCTTTATGTTTTTTTTTTTACGATTTTGAACACCAGTAAATTTTGTTTTACTGAACAAAATTCTTTTTTCACAATAAAGCTGAGAAGGTGATATATAAACTAATAATTGTTTGAAATTTGGTCGAAAATGAGTGAGTGGTGAAGCTTTAAAACAGTTCTAAATGACTAAAACTGCTACTTAACCATGTATTCATAAACACTACAGTGTTTGAATGATATTTTATATATATATAATCTACTATTACATAAAAGGAACTTTCTGTGTTTGAGTTCCTTCCCTATGAACTCGAAAACGGGTGGCTGATAACAGTGTTCTTAGATATGCTTTGTGTCAGAATGTCTTCGATAAGTATCAATAATTGAAATAATCCAATGAAAGAAGGAACAGGCGATTTTGACTAAAGTTAACACCTTACACTACCTAACATCCCGAGTGCATTTGAGAAGTTTTATTACAAAACAAGCCGAGATGCTCGACATCTAAAATCAATAGTAGGTTCTTTGATATGAAAGCGGCATGTTCCAAATTATGTCTCTGTTTAAAGCACAATCGAACCATGATACTTGACTTTTCCATTCTAAACTTAAATTGAAGCCATTATCACTGCACAACCAGTAAAGCCAGGCATATAAAATCAACAGCAGGTTCTTTAATATAACATGGGGAGCGTTTGAAATGAATGTTTCTGTTTAGAGCACTATCAAAGCATGATACTTGACTTTTGCATTATAAACTTTAATTCAATCCATTATATATAAAAATAATTTTATAAAATCAACAGTAGATTCTCCACAGTCAAATGTACACTACAATGTATTGTGAACTAAGGCACTGCGAGAAGCATGTGAGCTTCCTCCCAGTGCACCATGATGGGTCCCCGACTAAAGCAGGCAATCAATCATTTGATTGAAAATGAGTGATCTCACCGATTTCGATGACAATAAAAATATGGGAGTGTAAAATATTCGTTAATCATCATTCAATCCTGCGCAACATCGGGTCACCCTGCTAGTATATATATATATATATATATATATATATATATATATATACACACACACAGATATCGATATTTATTAGTATAGATGTTGAATTATAAAATCGATATTATATGGATGTATATTTCATTCTTAGAGGATAAACACTTTAAGTCAGTGTGCTCAAAAGATACATAAATTTGTCTGCGGTGCTCAAATAAAACGGTATTTTGATTTTATTTGATTAAAATCTTAAAGAGGAAAACACCTGTACATCTTCATTCTTAGCCTTGCTGCCCTACTTCGAATTGGCTAAAAATAAGTCTTGAACTGATTGATTGGAAATGGCAGAAGTATTACAGGCCATTGATTTCAGAAATGGTATTTGATGGACCCAAACGAGAAGGAGCGGTGGATGACAGAAATGATGAGTGAAAGCAAATTGACAATAGGAGTTGGAGAAAGTGAAAGGATTTGAAAGAAAAAAAAGGTGTAGAGGTTTAAGAGGAAGAAAGACATGTGTATGAGGAGAGAGGCAGGGGAGACATTTCAGGAATGTAAGAAAGAGTGATGTTTGTATCCAACTTCGGCTCGCTCTTCCTGAGTAAATGAACACATCATATTTATGCTCTTTTGTCTATATAGAAAACTAAACTCATCTGTCTATTTTCTGACAACTAGCAAGTTCTCTCAACTCTGCAGGTTGTTGTAAGAGTTAGGGTCCTACGAGAAGCGGTTTTATTTATCTTAATATATGTAGAAAGTCCCCCTTACTTAACATTTTTGGTGAGATTTAAACCAGGGTTGCATTACATTTTTTATTTAATCTGAGCATAGTGTGATTGCATGAATTAGAAATGAATGAAATAAGTTCAGGCAACTTCTGCCATTACTAACCAGCAGAGCGTTACCACTATGAACGTCTATCAGACATATGTACACAGTATGATGATTTATGGAAGTGAACCCTGGCTAGGGCTATTATATTGAGAAATGATATGAGAATGGTATATAAGGGATGCATAATGTCCTAAAGACAGCTTTAAATCTGATGACCTCAGAGGAAGATTAAATCTGAACAGTATAAGAAGGTGTGTACAGAACAGGTGACTTCGATGGTACTGCCACATTGGAAGAATGGATGAGAGTGGTTGGGCTAGCAGATGTAGAACAGTTCTAGTAGGTTCAGTATATAGGGACAGACCAAAAAAAAAAAACAGCAGGAAGTGATAAAAATGACACTGGGAGAAAGAGGGATAAATAAAGACTTGTCCAGAGATAGTTACTTTGGCAGTCAATTTTTCAAAGTTATCCTGCATGTAAAACAGATGTTGAATTGAATACGATGATTGCGATCATTTTAAAGCACTTTAATCTGTAAGTCAAATATTTCTAAGGCTATAACTTGAGTAAAAAAAGCTTTATATTCACATAGTATTCAGCATAGCAGTTTGTTTGTGAATGCATTGAAGTATTTTGGGATCTAATTCGAATTTCAATTTTGATCAAAATCCGTCATATGACTTTGATCAAAGAGAATATGTAAAATTTAAGGAGTTTTAGAAAGAAAGTGGAATTCAGAGAATTTTGACAACAGCATATTCTTTTCCTGATTCTTGAGTGTGTATCCCTTAATATGTTATATGCTTTTATATAGAGTGATGTGGTTCTCGGTTGATTAACCGTGTCAGATATATACTCGAGAGTCAAAACAATGAAAAGAATATGCTGTTGTCATAGCCCTACCCATGACTAAGCAGTAAATTCAGCCATCCATTTGAAAGTTCAAATATTTCAGATTTGCATTGAATTTGCTGCTTAATCATGAGACACCAATTAAACAAAATTCTCTGAGTTTCAATTTCTTAAAACTCCTTAACTTTTACACATTCTCTATAATCAAATCTGAAATATTTTAATTTTCAAATGAGTGGTTGAGCACATATTATGCTCTCTAAAACTCTTTTGAAATACTCTAAAGAAACTGAAATTTGAGAAATATTTAATTGATGTATAATACCATTTGTTATGATTTCATAAAAATTGGAGGTGTCTGAACTTTCACAAAATTAAACTAAATCTAACCCACATTACTAGACACACACACATACATATATATATATATATATATATATATATATATATATATATATATATATATATACCTATATATATATATATGGTGGCTTCCTTCAGTCTTGACAGACTATGGCTACCCATTGCAAGGGTGCCTGCGCATGCAAATTTTTGTCGCAAAAGTTGTGCAATCTCCAACCACACTTCTTCTAAGTTGATATAGTTAAATACCAGTTGCAAGTGGAGGTTCAGGACGACTGGAAACAATGCTGGGATAAG